>NC_092228.1:40571030-40598530 GCF_036320965.1 Panulirus ornatus
CACAACACTGGCTCTACCGGTGTTGTGAGGTCACATACAACACTGGCTCTACCGGTGTTGTGAGGTCACATACAACACTGGCTCTACCGGTGTTGTGAGGTCACACACAACATTGGCTCTACCGGTGTTGTGAGGTCACATACAACACTGGCTCTACCGGTGTTGTGAGGTCACACACAACACTGGCTCTACCGGTGTTGTGAGGTCACACACAACACTGGCTCTACCGGTGTTGTGAGGTCACACACAACACTGGCTCTACCGGTGTTGTGAGGTCACACACAACACTGGCTCTACCGGTGTTGTGAGGTCACATACAACACTGGCTCTACCGGTGTTGTGAGGTCACATACAACACTGGCTCTACCGGTGTTGTGAGGTCACACACAACACTGGCTCTACCGGTGTTGTGAGGTCACACACCAGTCTGGCTGGCTGGTGGTGGTGGGTGGGTACAATATGCAAATTACCTTGGGCCAGTGTGGGGGGGGGGGGGTTCAGTCAGATGGTGTAGTAAACACCTACAGGGCAGATGGCACCCAGTGTCCACACAGCTGGTCTACCTGCCAGACGCTGAACACGTGGCCGACCTGCTCCATCTACCAGTCTGGTAGACTGGTAGATGCCATATCTACGGGACAATGTAAGGCGTACATATGTGTAATGTAAGGTGTACATATGTGTAATTGTATGTGATGATCCGTGTGTATTGTATGGGGCGACATGTTTACACACAGGTGTGTGTACGTATGTCTGTGTGTATACGTATGTGTCTGTGTGTACGTGTGTGTGTGTACGTATGTGTCTGTGTGTACGTGTGTGTGTGTGTGTGTGTGTGTGTGTGTGTGTGTGTGTGTGTGTGTGTGTGTGTGTACGTATGTGTGTGTGTGTGTGTGTGTGTGTGTGTACGTGTGTGTGTACGTATGTGTGTGTGTGTGTGTGTGTGTGTGTGTGTGTGTGTGTGTGTACGTATGTGTGTGTGTGTACGTGTGTGTGTGTGTTGTGTGTGTGTGTGTACGTATGTGTGTGTGTGTACGTGTGTGTGTGTGTACGTGTATGTGTGTGTGTACGTATGTGTCTGTGTGTACGTGTGTGTGTGTGTGTGTGTGTGTGTACGTATGTGTGTGTGTGTGTGTGTGTGTGTGTGTGTGTGTGTGTACGTGTGTGTGTACGTATGTGTGTGTGTGTGTGTGTGTGTGTGTGTGTGTGTGTGTGTGTGTTCTGGGGTTGTCATGCACGGGGGTTGTGTGTGTGGGGGGGGGGGTTAGGTCACAGGTCACACTGCATGACATAAACACACACACACCCAACGTCCCCCCCCCCCCAGGTCACCATGCCCATCCCGGGGTCACCATGACGGTCAACTCAAGAGACAAACAATAAATAAATAAATATACAAAAATTTAAAGTCAAAACCTGGGTCATTCATGCCCCCCCCCCCCCCCCCACCCCATTACACCATGCTGACCAGGTCATTCATGTGAACCTTTGCCTCCTCCTCCGACCTGACCTCTTGCGCGAGATGACCTGACCTCTGGCGCGAGATGACCTGACCTCTTGCGCGAGATGACCTGACCTCTTGCGCAAGATGACCTGACCTCTTGCGTGAGATGACCTGATCTCTTGCGCAAGATGACCTGACCTCTTGCGCGAGATGACCTGACCTCTTGCGCGAGATGACCTGACCTCAGACTCCACCCACATAATCAGGTCGGCTTCTGATGCTCCCAGTGTTATTATACGCTCTCGTACTGAAACCTGGCGAACTGATGTACTCAAAAGGTTGTACTCAGCGGGTTGTAATTGTACTCAGCGGGTTGTAATTGATCTCAGCGGGTTGTAGATGTACTCTGAGGGTTGTAGATGTACTCAGCGGGTTGTAGATGTACTCTGAGGTTTGTAGTTGTACTCAGCGGATTGTAGTTGTATCAAACGGGTTGTAATTGTACTCGGTGGGTTATAATTGTAGTCAGTGGGTTATAATTGTACTCGGCGGGTTGTAGTTGTACTCAGCGGGTTGTGAATGAGTTGTACGGTGCGTTACGTCGTTGTAATCAAAGAGGGTTGTTAAGTCCAGGTACTGAAGGGGGGGTTAGGGGTTGTTTACGACGTCGGACTGACCAGGTCAAACCAGTGTTGCTGGAAGGGTTAAATTAAACACAGAACCACCGCAACGCCACAACCAGTCAGGTTGTACCATGCTGGAACTCACAACACAACACAACACAAGCCCAAGAGACGTGAGGGTAAGAACGACACACAAGTGTAAGTGCCACTCTACAAGCAATGGTTAATTTCCACAACACAGAAAATGCCACACGGGGGAGGGGGGAGGAACAACAACAACAACAACAACAACAACAACAACCCCTACCTAAAGATGTGCCGGCCAGGGGGGGGGGGAGGGGGAAATGGTTTATCCCCCACACAACAACAGGGAACCACAGGAGGGGAGGGGGGGAGGGAGGGGGGAGGGGTGGGGGGGGTGGGGGGTGTCGTCACACACACACACACACACATGCTGGGGGGGTCGTGGAGCGGGGGGGGGCGGGGGGGAGGAGAGGGAAGACAGAAACTAGGAGCCAACAGAGAGAAACACACACACACACAGAGTGCAATACAAGGTGCAGAGCGCCACTCAAAGAGGGGGGGCTGTGGGGGGCGGGCGGGGGGGGAGGCCGTTTTCTAACCGCTCAGGCTGGGGGGGGAGGAGGGGAGGTAACTAACCTTGAGGTGGTTCTGTAGTTCATTATGCTGCTGTTCCAGGAGGCGCTGGTGCTCCTGTTGGAACTGGTGGAAGAGTACGCTCTGTTGTAGCTGTGGGAGATGGGAGAGAGAGAAAAACACAGCTAGAGAAAGGGGGAAGGGGGGGTAAAGGGGGGGGGTTGGTCATCATGATGATGATGATGACAGTTAACACCCCGCACGCACGCACGCACGCATACATATACAACACACGTCCACCCAGACGGGTGGTGGGTGGGTGGGTGAGTTTCGACCTACGTAAGTGTATATACGTGTGGGGGGGTTCGAGTCGAGAGAGAGAGAGAGAGAGAGAGAGAGAGAGAGAGAGAGAGAGAGAGAGAGAGAGAGAGAGAGAGAGGATCCCTCGCGAATCTCCCGAAAGGTCGGGACCATAACAAACCCAGCAGCAGCAGTCACCCCTCATACGTCACAATGTGACGTCATACGACAACAACAACACAGGAGGCGGGCAACCTCTCCTGCTTGAGCCTCAGTGTACCAGCAGCCGGCTTTATGTAGCCCAGGGTAGGTGGTGTGGCCAGGCCCGGGCCACATATGTATCATCCTGACACACATATGTATCATCCTGACACATACATATGTATCATCCTGACACATACATATGTATACCCTTCCCCCATGGGCACGAGTTCCTTAAATCGGCTCAGGACAAAAAAAAGGTACAATTAATCCATTCAAAAAAAGGACGAGAGAAAGAAAAATAATTCGACATCTTCCCTGTATCCGTGAGGAAGGATGTGTCATAACGGTCAACACTCGAGTGGCCGACCGCTTCACACTAAACCAAGGGACGACACAGCAACCGCTCCCGTGCTGTGGGGTTCCAGGTCTTAAAAAAAACAGCCTGAGGCACACTGAGGCAGCTCACAAGAGCAGGAGCAGTCGACATCATAACCTGTAGAACACAGGAGAGAGAGAGAGAGAGAGAGAGAGAGAGAGAGAGAGAGAGAGAGAGAGAGAGAGAGAGAGAGAGAGATAGAGAGAGAGAGAGAGAGAGAGAGAGAGAGAGAGAGAGAGAGAGAGAGAGAGAGAGTAGGGGGGGGGGGGGGGCAGCCACATCGGTGTCTTGTCTTGGGGACTGGGTTCTGACCAAAGCGCGCCTCCAAGATGGAGGGAAAGTTGGATTATTTCTTTTTATCTTTCTTTAAAGAGACGAAGTGGGCAACCACTGATGACACCTGACCTCTGTGGACACGCCCCTTCATGACACCTGGGCACGTGTCATGAACCTGTGTACACATGACGTGTCACGTATTCTCACACATACACGGCCTGCGTGTCAGACAACGTGACATATATGTGTGGTGTCATATATATACATATATAGGCAGAAGGGACGCCATATATATATATACACCTGGGTTGAGGGGGGAGAAGGGGGTGTGTCATGAACCAATACATAACAATGGTGTCACAAATCAATAAGAATGGGTGTCATGCCTTACTTCACAACTGGTGTCAAAAAATATATAAAAGATTCTTAATACATAATAGAAAATGGGGGATGTCATAACTCAACAAAGGGTGTCATACATCAAATGGGGGAGGGAGGGTGTCATAAATCAATATATATAGCAGGTGTGTCAGATATATCAATATAAATCAGGGTGTCATACATCAATATACGTGTCAGGTATAAATACACAGTTGGGTGTCATAAATCAATACATACATATATGAGAAAAGCGTCATATAACAAAATATATAATCATAAAGTCATAAATGAATATATAATCGGTGTCATAAACCAATATAAGGCAGAGGAGTCATATATATAAAATAACACAGAAGGAGGTTGTCATAAATCAATATATAACAGGTGTGTCATATATATATATATATATATATATATATATATATATATATATATATATATATATATATATATATATATATGAGGGGGTGTCATATGTAGAAACCAGGTGTGTCGGATGCCATATGGTTGAGGTGTCACATATGTAACAGTCAAGATATGTATACTTTTAAGGACGGTGGATACATATGCCGGATGTATGATAACTGATACATACGTGGTCATACATACTGGGGGGTTACCTTCCATGACACATACCTGACCCGTCTGCCGCTGTACGGAGTGCAGGTCACGTACATGTGTACTGTGTCATACTGCTTTACCGTTGGCGCATACTGGCACACACACATATACATGTCAAGTGTCATATACATGGCTGGGAACTGTGTGGCGTCGTAGCTTCGTCTCTTCGATGTATATCAAACTGACTGTTATATTTCTCTCTTGTCTCTCCCCTGATGATGATGTGATTATGACACGAAAGTGCACTTGGCAACTTATCGTGTTTCATTTTCCCCCTGGACTCATAGGAATATATATATATATATATATATATATATATATATATATATATATATATATATATATATATATATATATATATATTATCCCTGGGGATAGGGGAGAAAGAATACTTCCCACGTATTCCCTGCGTGTCGTAGAAGGCGACTAAAAGGGGAGGGAGCGGGGGGCTGGAAATCCTCCCCTCTCGTTTTTTTTTTTTTTTTTTTAATTTTCCAAAAGAAGGAACAGAGAATTCGGCCAGGTGAGGGTATTCCCTCAAAGGCCCAGTCCTCTGTTCTTAACGCTACCTCGCTAATGCGGGAAATGGCGAATAGTTTGAAAGAAAAAAGAAAAAAGATATATATATATATATATATATATATATATATATATATATATATATATATATATATATATATATATATACATATATATATATAAATATATATATATATATATATATATATATATATATATATATATATATATATATAAATCGATGCTGGTTCAGCAGTAGTTTAAAACGTTCACATAACCATCAGAGATCACGTGCGGGCAAGGACACACAGATACACGCATGGTTAACTACGAGGGCAAATGAGTATATACACGTACTAAGTACCAGTCTATCGATCAATTCCGATAGATAAAAGATCGACAGATGATATCCAGACCATCATATCTTGACCTCTTGTGACCTCTGGCATCTCCACGTCTTGTAAACAACACACCGAACCCTATTCTTAAACAACCCAATAACCACATCAAGGTCACTGATCAATGTAATTACATTCTATTCATAACGACCGGGAATTACCGTAATTAAGTTCTATATATAACCGGATTAATTACAGCAATTACTGGTTATTAATACGACTAATTACTTTTGAATTCTTGAGGATGTTATCATCTATGGTAATGTATTCTGACCATTACATAAAAATAATCAAATAACTAACATATTTATCGCATAAACAGCAGTAAACACACACACACACACACAAGTCCCAGCTACGTCTCTTCGTTGTACATCAACTGACTGTTATATTTCTCTCTTGTGTCTCCCCTGATGATGATGATGTGATTATTACACGAAAGTGCACTTGGGAACTTATATACATGTGTATATATATTTCCCTTAAATGACCCTGTAAACCATTTATCCCTTAGTAATGGCCCTGTAAACTATTAGCCCTTAGTAATGGCCCTGTAAACTATCATGACCCATAATAGTGGCCCTGTATACCATTATGACCCTTAACAGTGACCCTGTATACCATTATGACCCTTAACAGTGGCCCTGTATACCATTATGACCCTTAACAAAGATCCTGTACACCATTTTGACCCTTAACAGTGACTGTATACCATTATGACCCTTAACAGTGGCCCTGTATACCATTATGACCCTTAAACGACCCTGTATACCATTATGACCCTTGACAAAGACCCTGTACACCATTTTGACCCTTAACAGTGACCCTGTAATCCATAACGACCCTTGACAGTGGCCCTGTGACCTTGATCGACCTAACGCCCAGCATAACGACCCTTGCCATCGACCAGGTACGACCTTGGCCGGACCCCCTCTCACCGTCGCTACATTACGAACCATCGACCCGAAGACGCTGCTGCTGCTGCTGCTGCTTCACCTGACGTAAAGGTTTACGAGACAGCAATCACTTACGTCGCCCGAGGGTTAAATAAGGGTCATTATAATATAACTGGTCTGGAGGAGGGGGGGGGGGGATGGTTAGGGGTTGTTTACTTTCT
Source organism: Panulirus ornatus (assembly GCF_036320965.1). Lineage (NCBI taxonomy): Eukaryota > Metazoa > Arthropoda > Malacostraca > Decapoda > Palinuridae > Panulirus > Panulirus ornatus. The sequence continues at coordinate 40,577,887 of NC_092228.1, forward strand.
GAAATTCTTTGTCTGGTAACGACTTAAAGACAAACACATGGGGGTTATATAAACCCATTACCACGACGGTACGACCCTTGACCACGACGGTACGATCCTTGACCACGACGGTACGACCCTTGACCACGACGGTACGATCCTTGACCACGACGGTACGATCCTTGACCACGACGGTACGACCCTTGACCACGACGGTACGACCCTTGACCACGACGGTACGATCCTTGACCACGACGGTACGACCCTTGACCACGACGGTACGATCCTTGACCACGACGGTACGATCCTTGACCACGACGGTACGACCCTTGACCACGACGGTACGACCCTTGACCACGACGGTACGATCCTTGACCACGACGGTATACGACCCTTGACCACGACGATACGACCCTTGACCACGACGGTATACGACCCTTGACCACGACGGTATACGACCCTTGACCACGACGGTATACGACCCTTGACCACGACGGTATACGACCCTTGACCACGACGGTATACGACCCTTGACCACGACGGTATACGACCCTTGACCACGACGGTATACGACCTTTGACCACGACGGTATACGACCCTTGACCACGACGGTATACGACCCTTAGGCAAGAAGATCTGACCTTTTCCCCTAACCCTTAAGGGACGAGCTAAGGGCCATTGACCATCATGCTCAGACAGCCTCGCTCGCCCTTGCGTTCTGGGGTCGTAATGTCCTGTTGACACGGATCACAACAAGGGAAGTGTAACTGGCTCATTACAACCCTCCTGTACACACACACACACACACAGACGGACACTCATCCTCCAACACTCTCATTCCCAGACATGGTTCCTATGGCGCATGACAACTAACACAGTCAACACAGCGCTGCAAACACTGGAGGGACGCTGGGCGGGGCTAAACGGAGCAGTTCTCACGAGCAACCAATAGCGAGCCGCCGTGGGCGGGGACTACCGACAGACCAGCCAATCACGTCACGCGAAGGGCGCGGCTTCGTGTACCCAGGACTAGAAGGGCATTAAAATGATGCCACATATCGTCTAGCGTCCTGAGGATGTATAATACAGCTGTATCTACTGTATCTACTAAATCATGTAGACATGATATCAATAAACATTCTTCTTTTGTCCTTGAATAGATATAATAACATATATATGCATCCACAACAAGCGACTAGGATCTTATCAAGGACAACACTGTACGTGTTTTGAGCAATGACATTAGCAGGCGATTCCATTCCCTGACGAGGTAGTTCGGTAGTTTAAGTGGTGGGGGAGGGGGGTGTTTGTCACTGGGGCTGTGAGCGGGGATGTCAAAACATCCATGGGGACGGGGGGGGGGGGGGGGTAATTACCCATGTGGGGGGGGGGGGACGAGAACAGAGAGAGGACGACCATCTGAGCACACGACGGCACGACCATCGGAGCACACGAAGTCGTACGACACCTGGGCGTGACGACCCTAACACAAGCGGTACCTAAGCATCGCACCGGGAGGGTCGTGCCCCCCAAGGGGTCGTATCGTCGTGCCCCCCAGGGTCGTACCGTCGTGCCCCCAGGGGTCGTACTGCCGTCCTATGTAATACACTGTAAGGAACATGAGTGTGGCACCTCACACCTCGACCAAACAGATGGCTCGATCAGGGCGGGGCGTCGGCTGGAAGTTGTTGCAGGGTTGTGGGGAGTTGTGAACACAGGTGGTGCATACTGTGGGCCGGGAGGGAGGCTGGAAGTTGTGGCAGGGTTGTGGGGAGTTGTGAACACACAGGTGGCGCCTACTGTGGGGCAGGAGGGAACCTGGAAGTTGTGGCAGGGTTGTGGGGAGTCGTGAAGACACAGGTGGTGCATACCGTGGAGGGAGGGAGGGGGTTGTGACAGGGTTGTGGGGAGTTGTGAACACACAGGTGGTGCCTACTGTGGGGCAGGAGGGAGGCTGGAAGTTGTTGCAGGGTTGTGGGGTGTCTGTGGGGCGGGAGGGAGGGAGGCTGGAAGTTGTAGCAGGGTTGTGGGGAGTTGTGAACACAGGTGGTGCACACTGTGGGGGTGGGAGGGAGGCTGGAAGTTGTTGCAGGGTTGTGGGGTGTCTGTGGGGCAGGAGGGAGGCTGGAAGTTGTAGCAGGGTTGTGTGTGTGGAGTCGTGAAGACACAGGTGGTGGGTGCCTACCTTGATGTGTTGTTGTAGCTGTTTCTCGTGCTGTTCTGCCAACTGCTGCTGCTGCTGCTGGTACTGGTGCAGGAGGAGCTGCTGCTGAAGCTGCTGCTGCTGTTTGAGCTGTTCAGGAAAGCAAGGAGGTAACATGAAGCCACCAGCTTTGGAAAACCCGACGTGTTTAGCCTGTAATGAAGCGAAGATAGACATGTACCTCCACAGGAGCATTTCACCCTCCCATCGGTAGCCATTAAATACATCTTACTTATTTATTTTACTCGGTTATCCCCCATTGATCGACTTCATTTATCCCCTTCATCACCTCTTTATCTACCCATTCACCACCTTTATTTACCTCTTCGTCACCTCTATCTACCCCTTTATCACCTTCAATTACCTCTTTATCACCTATATCTACCCCTTTATCATCTTCATTTACCCTTTATCCTCTTCATTCACCCCTTTATCACGTTCATTTTCCCCTTTAACACCTTCATTCACCCCTTTATCACCTTCATTTACTTCTTTATCACCTATATCTACCCCTTCATCATCTTCATTTATCCTTTATCTCCTTCATTACCCTTTCATCATCTTCATTTACCATTTATCCCCTTCATTTACCCCTTCATCGCCTTCATTTACCCTTTATCCCCTTTAACACCTTCGTTCACCCCTTTACCACCTTCATTTACCCATTTATCCCCTTCATTTATCCCATCACAACCTTTGTTTACCCCTTCATCCCTTCGATTACCCATTTATCCCCTTCAATTACCCGGTTATTCCTTTCATTTACCCATTTATCCCCTTCAATTACCCCTTCAGTTATCTGCCCTACATCCTTCCTTTATCACACTATGGGAAAACATCTTTATCACAGATAAGAGAAGGGGAGTTCATTTTCCACAAGATTTCCCCTCAAGCTATCAAAATACTCTCCATTGCAATACATAAAACAACTAAACAGGTAAATATATAAACAAATACATGCATGTACATACAGAAAACTAACCTGGAAACAAAAACAATGTTTTTGTCAAAACAAAGAGAAATATAAAGCCATTTAACCTTCAAGTAACAACTATATGAAGTAGATACTTTATCTACCCACTACTGTATCTAACAGTTACTGTATCTACCCACTACAGTATCTAACAGTTACTGTATCTACCCACTACTGTATTTAAGCTACTGTATCTAACAGTTACTGTATCTACCCACTACTTTATCTAAGTTACTGTATCTACCCACTACTGTATCTAACAGTTACTGTATCTACCGACTACTGTATTTAAGCTATTGTATCTACCGACTACTGTATCTAAGCTGTATCTACCCACTACTGTATCTAACAGTCAATTATCTACCCACATCTAACAGTTACTGTATCTAACAGTCAATTATCTACCAACATCTAACAGTTACTGTATCTAAGAACTGTTAACTACAAGTTAATGTATGCAGAACCTACTGTTATCTAAGAACAAGTTACTGTATCTTAGGTACTGTATTCATCAGCAACTGTATTTCACTATTGTATCTACCAGCCAAGGACGGTACGACCTCCCCTGAGCACGACGGTACGACCCCTTGGTTATAATAGCCAGGCTTCGCGTAGTGGTCAGGTCAAAGGTCAGGCCTTCATACCCCAGGGGTCGTACCTGCGTCGTGGTGGCTGGTGATGGGTCGTTACGGTCGTACTCAACGATGGTTGACCTTGTTGCATCAGAGGTCGTTCATGGCCGGTTTGGCATCGTGACGTATCTAAATGACAATTGACCTACCAAATGACCCTATCATGGCGTAGTTAAAACTAATTAATTCTGGTTCACAATTATCCCAATGGTTCCATCTGGTACCAGGTCCACTGCCAGGTACCAGGTCCACTACCAGGTACCAGGTCCACTACCAGGTACCAGGTCTACTACCAGGTACCAGGTCCACTACCAGGTACCAGGTCTACTACCAGGTACCAGGTCTACTACCAGGTACCAGGTCCACTACCAGGTACCAGGTCTACTACCAGGTACCAGGTCCACTACCAGGTACCAGGTCCACTACCAGGTACCAGGTCTACTACCAGGTACCAGGTCTACTACCAGGTACCAGGTCTACTACCAGGTACCAGGTCCACCACTAGGGACCTGGTCCTTCTCAATCAAGCCTACACATCATCCACTCTCATTCCCCTGGTGAACATAATCATCATATTCTTTTGTCTAGATTTACTCAAAACTTTCTCCTTCCACACACACACACACACACACACACACACACACACACACACAGACACACACACACACACAGACACACACAGACACACACTTCCAAACTCTATCAACAACATCTGTACATTCTCTGATGACTGCCACTACTTTAGCCTCATCTGCAAACAGCGACTAATTCACCTCACGTGACACCCCCCCCCCCCCAAATCCCATCTACTCACCACAGCCATACCTATATAGACTCCCTCGTCCACACACACAGATTAAACAGCCATGGCGCCATCACACATCCTAGACACAGACCTACATCCACACACACAGATCAAACAGCCATGGTGCCATCACACACCCTAGACACATTAAACAGCCATGGCGCCATCACACAACCTAGACACATACCAACATCCACACACACAGATCAAACAGCCATGGTGGCATCACACACCCTAGACACATTAAACAGCCATGGTGGCATCACACACCCTAGACACATACGAACATCCACACACACAGATCAAACAGCCATGGCGCCATCACACACCCCAGACACAGACAAACATCCACACACACAGATCAAACAGCCATAGTGGCATCACACACCCTAGACACATAACAACATCCACACACACAGATCAAACAGCCATGGTGCCATCACACACCCTAGACACAGACCTGGAACCACTTAATATTAACAAGAACCATCTCTCTCTCTCTTCGCGTGAGGGTTCCCGTCTGTGCCAGCTGGCTCACCTGCAGTATACGTTGCTGGAAAGATGAGTCCGGGACGACAGCTTCGCTGGCCATGTCGCTCAGGTCTGTGGCAGAGCAGGGCGGCAGATGTGGGGACCCCAGCGGTGGACTGCCAACCTCTGTCACACACCCCACCAGGGACAGGGGAGGGGAGGGGGAAAGAAAGAACATCTGTTTATCTCGTGGTGTAACACATATCTCCCCCCCCCCCAACCCCCCGGTCCTTCTACCACAACACCTGTGCTGACCTATGTCAAACCACCCCACACCCCCACCCAAGGGGATGTAAACATCTGTTTACCCCGTAGAGTGATAAACAACCCCCCCCCTCCCCTTCAACCCCTCTTAAAACACCTGTGGTAACATATGTGTGTGTGTGTGTGTGTGTGTGTGTGTGTGTGTGTGTGTGTGTGTGTGTGTGTGTGTGTGTGTCTGGGGGTCAAGGAATGTTAAGTTCTGGGTCGTATGGAGGGAATAACAAGAGAACGAACCCAAGTGAGAACTCATGTTCTGCCTTGTTCACGGTGGGGTGAACACGTGTGCTGTCTTGTCTGTCTGTCTGTCTGTCTACGCAAACATTTGTTCTGGCTTGAAGAGGGGGAGGAGTGGGGGGGGGGATGTTAAAACACGTCCCGAACTTTTCCAGCACACGTGTTCTACGCAGAACAGTTCTCGAAAGTTCGCTACCCCAAGGAGAACATTTGTGCTACGCGTCAATATGGTCCTCGCGTCCTGGTGAACACAGAACATGTGTGTTCTGTGTTCACCCCCTGTGGGAGAGATGGCCACACCTGTGTTCCAAAGATGTTCATCTGTGTTCTCTCTTTCCCCAAGATGTTCATCTGCGTTCACTCTGTCAACAAGATGTTCATCTGTGTTCTCTCTGTCCCCAAGATGTTCATCTGCGTTCACTCTGTCAACAAGATGTTCATCTGTGTTCTCTCTGTCCCCAAGATGTTCATCTGTGACACAAATATGATTTTCCTTTGTTATATCTTCTGAGTTATTCGTGATCTGTTCATGGTCCACCTGTTCACTTCGTGGTTTAACTAGAACGTTCGCGTTTTAGTCCTGGTTTAACTAGGGTACACCTGTCCCACCGGTGGTTTAACTGGAGTACACCTGTCCCACGGGTGGTTTAACTGGGGTACACCTGTCCCACGGGTGGTTTAACTGGGGTACACCTGTCCCACGGGTGGTTTAACTAGTGAGTTAAGATAGCAGCAGTGAGACACTAAGATAATAGTGAGTGAGTTAAGTGAGATAGTGCAACGCTGACTCAATAGTGAAAGCTAAAATGTCAAGAAAATTAGTCCCATGGCCGCCCAGTTTACCGGAGGGAAACGGAAACACATTACATCAACTCGGGCGGCAATACAGGAGGGGAGGAGGAGCAGGTACTTCAAGGTAATTATCCATACTAAAGGGCGCGGGGAAGGGCCATATCCACACTCAAGGGCACGGGGAAGGCCATATCCATACTCAAGGGCACGGGGAAGGCCATATCCATACTCAAGGGCGCGGGGAAGGCCATATCCATACTCAAGGGCGCGGGGAAGGCCATATCCATACTCAAGGGCACGGGGAAGGGCCATATATATATATATATATATATATATATATATATATATATATATATATATATATATATACGTTTTCCACGTGAGTACCGTCGCTATGGGTCGTGAAGATGGTAAACCACGACGTGAACACGGGGAGGTCAGGGTTCGAACCCCAGTCCTACTGGAGTAACATGCATGTTTACGACGATGCTACGCAAGGGACGGGGGTTCGATGCCAGATAGAGTTTATCATTATTAATTATTATCATTATTATTATTTCATTATCATTACTATTATCATTATCAATATTATCATTATTATTATCATCATAATTACTATCATTATTATTATTTTTATCATTATTATTATTATTATTATTATTATTATCATTATTATCATTATTATAATTACTATTATTATCACTATTATTATTATCATTATCATTATTATTATTATTATTATTATCATTATTATTATTATTATTATCATCATTATTATTTCATTATCTTTATTATCATTATTATTATTATTATTATTATTATTATTATTATTATTATATTATATATTAATATTATTATTATTATTATCTTAATTACTGTTACTATTATTGTCATTATCAGTTAACTAAACATTGTGTTCTGTATTTTCTTTATTCAGTAATATTTAATAAACATGTTCAGTTATCATGTCTACACAACCAGACATTACCAGACATGATCTTCATACGCAAAATTACATTCCAAATTTGAGTCAGACTCTCACGTGTTACGCATGAGTGCGTCTGTGTGTGTGTGTGTGTGTGTGTGTGTGTGTGTGTGTGTGTGTGTGTGTGTACTGGTTAAGAGCGATAATACAGGAGGGGAACAACAGAGATGTGTAAAGACTCAAACTGTATTACAATGTTCCTAGTTACTATGTAACCAGCAGGAGACGGTACGACCCTTGTGTGTTGACCTGATAGGTCGTTAGGTCAAGGGTCAGGTCATAATAATATCCCTTGCACCAAAGGTCGTACCGTCGTGCCCTAAACGGTCGTACAGTCGTTAACACATCACCAGTAAGGTACCCGCACATTAAATCAATTAAAAAATATCTTTGTTGAAATGATAAACAAAATATGTAGTGAAGCAATTACCTTTATATATATATTTACTTATCAACAAAGGTAATTACTTCACTACACACACACACGTACGTACATGAACAAACACACACACACAAAGAGACACACACAAATACATACATACATACCTACATATATATATATGTATATATATATATATATATATATATATATATATATATATATATATATATATATATATATATATATATATATATACAAGGACGACTAAATATTAAACTCTTAAAACGACCTCTCTCTCTCTCTCTCTCTCTCTCTCTCTCTCTCTCTCTCTCTCTCTCTCTGTATCTATCTATCTATCTATTCTATCTATCTATGTCTTACCTTTCTTGACCAAGGGAGCGGCATAGGTCGTGTTGATTTCCATTACGTGAGAGGAGGAGATTTTATCTGCAAGAGATAAAGAGATAACAAGAGATAAGAGATGATGGCCATGGGTCCGTCTGCCTCCCCACCATGTTAGCAGCACACCACCCCGCCTCCCATCTTCTATACACCTAACACCCGACATCGAATAACGAGTTCACGTTAGTTACCCCATTACAATCATTGAGGAACCAAGGGATCATTTACCGCGATAAATCATTTAATAGATCACATTTACGACAGATACATTATCACAATAAACATTATAATTACTATTATTCTTTATACCTATTTTGAACATGGATTCAATTTCTAATTTGTCTAAATAACTTGACTAATTCACTCAAACATCAGAGTCAGTGTTGTGATAATGCCTCCACATCTTAGTACAACCATTAGTGTGTTGTGATAATGCCTCCACAACTTAGTACAACCATTAGTGTGTTGTGATAATGCCTTACCTTACTACAACCCAAACATTATATACATATAACTAAATCTTAATCAATGAATACACAAATACATAAATGTAATTAATAAATACATAAATGTATTCAATAATTACATAATAAACACATAAACGTAACTCATACATAAATGTAATAAATGCATAAATGTAAATAATAAATACATAAACGTAATTAATAGAAAAATGTAATCAATTGATACATAAATGTAATTAATAAACACAAATATAATCAATAAATAAATGTGTAATTAATAAATACATTAACTTAAGTAAAGCATAAATCTAATTAATATACATAAATGTAATCAATGAAGACATAAATGTAACTGTTACACAAAAAGGATTTTCACACAAGATTTCATTTAATGTAATCATTAATAATTATCATACAAGTCACTGCCAGTCTGGCGGTTTCTATACCTCACTTCGTTTTCTATACAAGCTATAATATGAAATAGCTTATAGTCTTAAGCTGGTCTCAGTATGTGTATAGAAAACTGGATGTGTGTACTGATGTCAACAATGGTGTATTGTGGCTGTAGAAAACGGGTTGTGTATATTGATGTTAACAACGGTGTATTGTGGCTGTAGAAAACGGGTTGTGTAATACTGATGTTAACAATGGTGTACTGTGACTGTAGAAAACGGGATGTGAGTACTGATGTTAACAATGGTGTATTGTGGCTCTAGAAAACGGGATGTGTGTACTGATGTTAACAAGGTGTATTTCATAAGACCATCTTAATGATGTTCCTGTTAACACATCATACATTTAACACGTCATTATCATTCATCATACATCATACACTTACACTTATAATCTCGTGTCCTCATACATCATACACTTACACTTCTAACCTGTTGTCATCATCCATCATACACTTACACTTATAATCTCGCGTCTTCATACATCATACACTTACACTTATAACCTGTTGTCATCATCCATCATACACTTACACTTATAATCTCGCGTCCTCATACATCATACACTTACACTTCTAACCTGTTGTCATCATCCATCATACATTTGCGCTGTATAAGATCTATCATCCATAATAAATCATCACTACAATGGATGTATTATATCAAACAATCACACTATATATAAATTATAATATATCTATCGTTTGTAGCATAACTAGAATGGCGGTGGTGTACGTCGTGCTCAAGGGTCGTACCGTCGTGGTCAGGGGTTGTATACCGTCGTGGTCAAGGGTCGTATACCGTCGTGGTCAAGGGTCGTACACCGTCGTGGTCAAGGGTCGTATACCGTCGTGGTCAAGGGTCGTATACCGTCGTGGTCAAGGGTCGTATACCGTCGTGGTCAAGGGTCGTATACCGTCGTGGTCAAGGGTTGTATACCGTCGTGGTCAAGGGTCGTATACCGTCGTGGTAATGGGTCGTATACCGTCGTGGTCAAGGGTCGTATAACCGTCGTGGTCAAGGGGTCGTATAACCGTCGTGGTCAAGGGTCGTACCGTCGTGGTCAAGGGTCGTATACCGTCGTGGTCAAGGGTCGTACCGTCGTGGTAATGGGTCGTATACCGTCGTGGTCAAGGGTCGCATACCGTCGTGGTCAAGGGGTCGTATAACCGTCGTGGTCAAGGGTCGTATACCGTCGTGGTCAAGGGTCGTATACCGTCGTGGTCAAGGGTCGTACCGTCGTGGTAATGGGTCGTATACCGTCGTGGTCAAGGGTCGTATACCGTCGTGGTCAAGGGGTCGTATAACCGTCGTGGTCAAGGGTCGTATACCGTCGTGGTCAAGGGTCGTATACCGTCGTGGTCAAGGGTCGTATACCGTCGTGGTCAAGGGTTGTATACCGTCGTGGTCAAGGGTCGTATACCGTCGTGGTCAAGGGTCGTATACCGTCGTGGTCAAGGGTTGTATACCGTCGTGGTCAAGGGTTGTATACCGTCGTGGTCAGGGGTTGTATACCGTCGTGGTCAAGGGTCGTATACCGTCGTGGTCAAGGGTCGTATACCGTCGTGGTCAAGGGTCGTACCGTCGTGGTCAATGGTCGTACCGTCGTGCTCAAGGAGGTTTAAATCATTCCCAGCCTGGTACGACCCCAGTCAGACAACGGGCCCAACTTACGCACATTTCAATCTCCAGTTTTCACAAGCCTTTCACCTGTACCGTTCATTCCCCTGTTGGTCAACAGACAGTTTCTCTAGCCAGGCCGTTGGGCGAGATCTGTTGACCAACGGCCGCCAATCACCGCGCTCCACAGCCCCGGGCCGTCCAATCACCATCGAGCGCCGACACGTCACAGGTGTCGTCACGCCGTGACGTCGCGCCATCTCGCCCATCCCCCGACCAATGACCGCGCGCCGCCGCCCCCCAGGCGGCCAATCACCGCCCAGCGGGTATTACGTCGCGCGTGACGTCGGGGTGTGACGTCACGTCAGCTTACAACCAGGCTTTTCCAAGGTTACGATGCCGCGCATGGCCGCCCCAGGCGTTTAAACGCTCGGCGTTATTACGGCTCACTGGACTTTAAACGCTTCCTTCTCTCCACATAGTAAAAGCTACGCTCATACGCACACACACGACAGTTTTACTTCAGCGTTTTTTGAACGAATTACGTCATAAATGACAATGATTTGTGTACAATCGTCAAACGTGTGGTTACGTTACTGGCTAGTACACCTAGGCCGCCATCTTGGGTATGCTAGGGAAGTATACTGACCCCTTGATATATACCAATGTATATATATCATACCGTCCTTATATTTTAAGGTCAGGTCACGGGGTCAGGTCGTTATTCTAACCCCAGGGAGGGTCGTACCGTCGTGTGTTGCGAGGGGTCGTACCGTCGTGTGTTGCGAGGAGTCGTACCGTCGTGTGTTGCGAGGGGTCGTACCGTCGTGTGTTGCGAGGAGTCGTACCGTCGTGTGTTGCTGTAAACCAGCGTTATCCCCCCCCACACCCACATCCCCCCCCTCCTTCCGTACGTGTATGCACGACCGCCCAACTGTTAAACCACATAATGATCCAACTACCTCATCAAACACCCTTAACTACCGGCACTCACCCCATCTTCAGCCCTAACCAGCCAGGGTGTGTGTGTGTGTGTGTGTGTGTGTGTGTGTGTGTGTGTGTGTGTGTGTGTGTGTGGCTTTCACCACCTTCCAACATCCCCCCCCCCCACAATCTGCTTCCCATTGTGGGGGGGCGGGCGGCCCCCCTCCCTCCCTCCTCCCCTGTGGGACCCCCGGCCATTACCAGAGCCTTCCCCCCCAGGGGGAGGGGGGGGAGAGGATGGTAGGGGGAGGGGGGTGTCTCCATCAGTAGACACCCCCCTCCCCTCCCCAAGGCCCGCTTCCCCCCCCCCCCTCCCTAAGCAACACTTTATCTTAAGTTCCCTCACTATTATAAAAACACCCACACACCAAAACACACACACACACTGACCTTCCCCATATATGATGGGTTTTTTTTCTCTCTCTCTTCTCTCTCTCTCTCTCTCTCTTCTCTCTCTCTCTCTCTTCTTCTCTCTCTCTCTCTCCAAACCCCCCTTTAAAAAAACCCCTTTTCCGAAAACCCAAAAAAACCCCCAAAAAAAACAAGGACTAACAACCCACTACAACATGCTACAACCATCACAACTCACCCCCTAAATCGTTCCTATACAACCATGACATACACGCTACAACCCCCCCCCCCCCCCACACACCCCCCCCCCCCCAAAGAACACCTCTCCAAAGTGGTATTATACCAAGAAAAACAACCTCATACTACAACCCAATATTTATTATTAACAACCTTATACTACAACCCAATATTTATTATTAACAACCTTATACTACAACCCAATATTTATTATTAACAACCTTATACTACAACCCCTTTTCTTTTTATTAACAAACCTTAAAACTACAAACCCCAAAATTATTTTTAACAACCTCAACTACAAAACCCCAAATCTATTTTAAAAAACCTTTTACTACAAAAACCCCAAAATTTATTATTAACAACCTTATACTACAACCCAATATTTATTATTAACAACCTTATACTACAACCCAATATTTATTATTAACAACCTCATACTACAACCCAATATCTATTATTAACAAACATGTAAATTACTTTGATGTCAAACTTTCATTATCCAAGTTATGTTATACCTTACTGAAAATTTTTTTAGTATTTATATATATATATATTTTAAAATATATATAATATATTTTTATATATATAATATATATAAATATATGTTATCTTTTGGGCGCTGTCTTTCCCCCGTTAGCGAGGTAGCGCAAGGAAACAGACGAAAGAAAGGCCCAACCCACCCCCATACAAATGTATTTTACATACAGTCCACACAAAGCACAAATACATCCTTTAAATCCAACGTATAGATATATATATAAAATATACAATAAAAAAAACAGACATAAAAAATATATACACATGTACATTTAAAAAAATTTTAAAAATTTTTTTTTTTAAACTTTCGCGCCCCCCCCCCTTTCAGATTACCAAGCAGACGAAAAATTAAACCCCCCCCCCCCCCAAAAACATGTTCATACATAGGTCCACCCCCAAATTCTTTCCTTCCTCTTTCCTTTTCCCTCCCTTCCTCCTTTTCTCCACTGACACACGATCAACCCTATCCAATCGTCTTCACTCATCCTTTCCCCCTTTCACCCCTCATGTTTTCACCCATCAAAAAAAATTTTTCACCCCATTTTTCCATCCAAGGGTTCCCTCCCCCTTTCCCCACCCCCGGGTAAACCCGGCAACTTTTACTCCCCCCCCATTAAACCCATTCAAAAAAAACCCTTTTTTCCCTCAACCCCCCTTTTTTATTTTTCCCAACCTTTCCCCTTACCCCAATATAAACCAACCTAAACCCCACAACCCAAATCTATTTCCCACATATCCTTGGCAAACCTTTCCATACCCAAAGCCTGAACCTACAAATTTTGGAAATATTTAAAATAAATTTTTTTAAAATTTTATTAAATTTTTTAAATATATTTAAGTTATTTTTTTGGGGTTCTCCCGCGTTTGGGGGGTAGCGCAAGGAAACAGACAAAAAGAATGGCCCAACCCACCACATACAAATGTTATACATACCGTCCACACACGCACAAAAACATACCTATACATCTAAATTTTAAAAATATTATATACATATAAACACACAGACATATACTAATACCAGTCATAATTCAAAACTTGCTGCTTCATTATTCCCGCGCCACACATGTCCAGGGGGGGGAAAATGAAACACGATAAATTCCCAAGTGCACTTTCGTGTCATAATCACATCATCAGGGGAGACACAAAAGAAAAATATAAAAGTGAGTTGTATTCATCTGTTGTGACTGTTATAAAGATGTAACGGTTACTGGTATTACCTTACTAAGCAGCGTTACCCTGTTACCAGCCTAGAAACTGTTACCAGTTAGGTAACAGAGAGGATCGACCCCTTGAGAAAGCCGTTGTAACAATTACACGTTACAACTACCGTAACAAACGACCGCCTTGTTACCATCTCATGAATTTCTCTGGTCACAATTACCTACGTGGGGTCACCACTGTCATGTATCACATCACACTGTTACCAACCACACCACACGCTCCCACACAGCGTTACCAGAACGAGAATGTAACACACACACACACACACACACACACACACACACACACACACACACACACACACAGTCTATTAAACACAGACCACAAACGCTGTTGCCAACACCAGGAGATTTCCCCCAGACACAGTTGCCAAGCTGGCAAACCACCCATTATTATAACCCGCTCACTGGTAATCACAGGTTAATGGTTCCCGGCCGCCGCCATCTTCCTAGTGTAATCACCTGTTGGTTGAGACGACCAGACTGGATACAACCCAGGCAGCCACGTTACAACATACTGAAGAATGGTTGTAGATCAGCCACCACGTGGCAAGCATGCATAACCTAACCTAACCAAGGTGAACGTTGAACATTATATAACAACTGTTCACCGTAGTGTTCACTCGATGTTCAGATGAACACCCTCACATCTCACAACACTCTTGCTTGGGGGGTTATTACAACCAACAGACTAGCACAACACGGGGCAATACGTACATACGTGTTCTGTCACTAACAACCAGTGACAACTGGTACATATAAGGTGTTATAAATATAACTCATAACAACCAGGCTACAACCTACAACACTTGTAACGGAAAGCAAGTAATTCTAATGTAATTTCCAAGGGAAAATCACATTTAAATGAGAGTAATTATATAACCAGCGAGCGGAATTGGGTCACCTGACGTGTGGTTATTATAATGGGTCATTATGACAAGACTGTTACAACCATTATGTGACGCGTCTGGATCCCTCCCGAACACGAGGGGAGCGTCACAAGACCCGTAACATGCGAGCTGTTACGACCCGGGACGTGGTTTGTTACCTCATTGAACACGACGGTACGACCCTTGAGCACGACGGTATACGACCCATGAGCACGACGGTACGACCCATGAGCACGACGGTACGACCCATGAGCACGACGGTACGACCCTTGAGCGCGACGGTATACGACCCTTGAGCACGACGGTACGACCCATAAGCACGACGATACGACCCATGAGCACGACGGTACGACCCATGAGCACGACGGTACGACCCATGAGCACGACGGTACGACCCATGAGCACGACGGTACGACCCTTGAGCACGACGGTACGACCCTTGAGCACGACGGTACGACCCATAAGCACGACGATACGACCCATGAGCACGACGGTACGACCCTTGAGCACGACGGTATGACCCTTGATCGCGACGGTACGACCCTGGACCACGACGGTACGACCCTTGAGCACTACGGTACGACCCCAACTTCATCTCCAACACAACCTCCTTCCCCTAACACCAACTCCATCTCCAACACTACCTCCTCCCCTAACACCAACTCCATCTCCAACACTACCTCCTCCCCTAACACCAACTCCATCTCCAACACTACCTCCTCCCCTAACACCAACTCCATCTCCAACACAACCTCCTCCCCTCACACCAACTCCATCTCCAACACTACCTCCTCCCCCCACACACCAACTCCACCTCCAACACTACCTCCTCCCCTAACACCAACTCCATCTCCAACACTACCTCCTCCCCTAACACCAACTCCATCTCCAACACAACCTCCTCCCCTCACACCAACTCCATCTCCAACACTACCTCCTCCCCCCACACACCTGCTCCACCTCCAACACTACCTCCTCCCCTAACACCAACTCCATCTCCAACACTACCTCCTCCCCTAACACCAACTCCATCTCCAACACAACCTCCTTCCCCTAACACCAACTCCATCTCCAACACTACCTCCTCCCCTAACACCAACTCCATCTCCAACACTACCTCCTCCCCTAACACCAACTCCATCTCCAACACTACCTCCTCCCCTAACACCAACTCCATCTCCAACACAACCTCCTCCCCTCACACCAACTCCATCTCCAACACTACCTCCTCCCCTAACACCAACTCCATCTCCAACACTACCTCCTCCCCCCACACACCAACTCCACCTCCAACACAACCTCCTCCCCTCACACCAACTCCATCTCCAACACTACCTCCTCCCCCCACACACCAACTCCACCTCCAACACTACCTCCTCCCCCCACACACCAACTCCACCTCCAACACAACCTCCTCCCCTCACACCAACTCCATCTCCAACACAACCTCCTTCCCCTAACACCAACTCCATCTCCAACACAACCTCCTCCCCTCACACCAACTCCATCTCCAACACAACCTCCTCCCCTCACACCAACTCCATCTCCAACACTACCTCCTCCCCTAACACCAACTCCATCTCCAACACAACCTCCTCCCCTCACACCAACTCCATCTCCAACACTACCTCCTCCCCCCACACACCAACTCCACCTCCAACACAACCTCCTCCCCTAACACCAACTCCATCTCCAACACTACCTCCTCCCCTAACACCAACTCCATCTCCAACACTACCTCCTCCCCTAACACCAACTCCATCTCCAACACAACCTCCTTCCCCTAACACCAACTCCATCTCCAACACTACCTCCTCCCCTCACACCAACTCCATCTCCAACACTACCTCCTCCCCCCACACACCAACTCCACCTCCAACACTACCTCCTCCCCTAACACCAACTCCATCTCCAACACAACCTCCTTCCCCTAACACCAACTCCATCTCCAACACTACCTCCTCCCCTAACACCAACTCCATCTCCAACACTACCTCCTCCCCTAACACCAACTCCATCTCCAACACTACCTCCTTCCCCTCATACCAACTTCATCTCCAACACAACCTCCTCCCCTCACACCAACTCCATCTCCAACACTACCTCCTCCCCTAACACCAACTCCATCTCCAACACTACCTCCTCCCCTAACACCAACTCCATCTCCAACACTACCTCCTCCCCTAACACCAACTCCATCTCCAACACTACCTCCTCCCCCCACACACCTGCTCCACCTCCAACACTACCTCCTCCCCTAACACCAACTCCACCTCCAACACAACCTCCTCCCCTCACACCAACTCCATCTCCAACACAACCTCCTCCCCTCACACCAACTCCATCTCCAACACAACCTCCTCCCCTCACACCAACTCCATCTCCAACACTACCTCCTCCCCTCACACCAACTCCATCTCCAACACAACCTCCTTCCCCTAACACCAACTCCATCTCCAACACTACCTCCTCCCCCCACACACCTGCTCCACCTCCAACACAACCTCCTTCCCCTAACACCAACTCCATCTCCAACACAACCTCCTTCCCCTAACACCAACTCCATCTCCAACACAACCTCCTCCCCTCACACCAACTCCATCTCCAACACTACCTCCTCCCCTAACACCAACTCCATCTCCAACACTACCTCCTTCCCCTCATACCAACTTCATCTCCAACACAACCTCCTCCCCTCACACCAACTCCATCTCCAACACTACCTCCTCCCCCCACACACCTGCTCCACCTCCAACACTACCTCCTCCCCCCACACACCAACTCCACCTCCAACACAACCTCCTTCCCCTAACACCAACTCCATCTCCAACACTACCTCCTCCCCCCACACACCTGCTCCACCTCCAACACAACCTCCTCCCCTCACACCAACTCCATCTCCAACACTACCTCCTCCCCTCACACCAACTCCATCTCCAACACTACCTCCTCCCCTCACACCAACTCCATCTCCAACACTACCTCCTCCCCTAACACCAACTCCATCTCCAACACTACCTCCTCCCCTAACACCAACTCCATCTCCAACACTACCTCCTCCCCTAACACCAACTCCATCTCCAACACAACCTCCTTCCCCTAACACCAACTCCATCTCCAACACTACCTCCTTCCCCTCATACCAACTTCATCTCCAACACAACCTCCTTCCCCTAACACCAACTCCACCTCCAACACAACCTCCTCCCCTCACACCAACTCCATCTCCAACACTACCTCCTCCCCTAACACCAACTCCATCTCCAACACTACCTCCTCCCCTAACACCAACTCCATCTCCAACACTACCTCCTCCCCTAACACCAACTCCATCTCCAACACAACCTCCTCCCCTCACACCAACTCCATCTCCAACACAACCTCCTCCCCTCACACCAACTCCATCTCCAACACAACCTCCTCCCCTCACACCAACTTCATCTCCAACACAACCTCCTTCCCCTAACACCAACTCCACCTCCAACACAACCTCCTCCCCTCACACCAACTCCATCTCCAACACTACCTCCTCCCCTCACACCAACTCCATCTCCAACACTACCTCCTCCCCCCACACACCTGCTCCACCTCCAACACTACCTCCTCCCCTAACACCAACTCCATCTCCAACACAACCTCCTCCCCTCACACCAACTCCATCTCCAACACTACCTCCTCCCCCCACACACCAACTCCACCTCCAACACTACCTCCTTCCCCCCCCCACACCCCTGCTCCATCTCCACCACCACTCCAACATCCCCAGCCACGCTGTCCTTCCATATATACTCTCCATCACCAAGTAGGAACTGGCTAGTCTCCATCTATCGTGGTAGATGGGAAGGCGTGGAGGTCTGAAAGGTGTGGTTTTATCTATACAGACCCGGACCATCAGAGGTCTACATCCGGACCATCAGGGGTCTTCTTGTTTACGCCCACATGAGTACCACACCAATCGGAAAGGAATGACGTCATGCAAGCCCCGTGAATAATCCAATCGCACCACGGCAGAGTTATGACGTAATGCATGCCACACACGCCCCCCGTCTATCACATGAACCAATCATCTCGCCTGTGAGTCATGATGTAATGCAAGCCCCGCCCCCATCAGTCAGCTGAACCAATAACCTTAAGAATAACTTGTTATGACGTAATCAAGCCCCGCCCCTATCATTCAGTTAAACCAATAATCTTATTAGTCACGTTATGACGTAATGTGAACCCCGCCCACACCTGTCAAGGACCTAAGAACCTCATTAATTACCTTTGATGCTAAGCAGGCCCCGCCCCCCACCTGTTAAACGGACCAATAATCACCTTAAGCACGTTACGTAAGCCCCGCCCTCCCCTGAGAGATGAACCAATAACCTAATTAAAAAGGTTATGATATTACGCAAGCCCCGCCCCCCCCCGATGAATCGATTGCCTCATTAACTCGTTTATGATGTCACACAAGCTCCGCCCCCCACCTGTCACATCAACCAATAAGCTAAACAGTCAATGTGACGTCATGCATGCCCACGTCCTCCACCAATCACAAGAACACGATCGAAAGAGTTAAACTAACCACCCATCACGTAACCCACCATTAACCCCCCCCTCCCCACCCCAGTTGGGAAAGGGTCATCCACTGACGTCAAACCCGCTCCCCCCCCCCCGCGCCCTGTACCCAGTCGTCACGTACACGCCCCCCTTGCACCTGACATCGAACCAATGATCTTAATAATCGACTCCAGCCAGCCAGCCACGTAGACCCACACCCAGGGGCCACCATCACGGGCCAGGCGGGCACGTCACTACGCATGACGTCACGCCCAGACGAACACGACCAATGGGCTACACATGGTAGTTATGACGTCACGGAAGTCCCCGCCTCCCCTTACAGACGAACCAATGAGATTAACCATAAACCGTGACGTCATGCAAGCCCGTCCCCCTACCCATCAAAAGAACGAATGAGTTAAATACCTTATCTATGACGTCAGGCAGCCCCGCCCCTTCCCACCACAAGGACCAATCACCTCACTACCCACGGCGTTAGCCACGCCCACTACCCAGCCCGCCCCTAAAAGCAGGGAACACACAGGCCAATCTCCACGACAATGGCTCGAGACAGATGGGAGACAGTTCTTGTGGTAATGTTAAACTGCCCCTCCTTCTCATGCGATAGATAAATAGACAGACAGACTGAGATAGACAGAGAGACAGATAGATACATAGATGGATACCCAGACAGAGAGATAGATAGATAGATAGATAGATAAATACAGAGAGAAACTACCTAATGGCATTGTATACGAGAGAGAGAGAGAGAGAGAGAGAGAGAGAGAGAGAGAGAGAGAGAGAGAGAGAGAGAGAGAGACATACGTATGATCGTACAAAAACCAGCCGGGGGTATTATACAAGCAGGCCGGTCAAGGACCCGGGCCGTGTTGGCCCTTAAGCCACCCGGCAATAAGGCTCATTAACACCCATCCACCGACCAGCGCCACCTGTTCAGGCAGTTCTAACCCTTACGCACCCGTGTCTTAAGGTTCAGTCCCGCTCACCCCATCAAAAGGCAGAGGCGTCACGGGGTTCTGGCCTCTACGCCGCCCTACACTAAGGTCTACTATCGCTCAGCCGACAAGTGGGCGACGGGGCCGTTCTCGCCCCTATACCATCCTACATTACGGGCCAGTATTGCCCATCACCACACAAAGAA
>NC_092228.1:40606030-40626030 GCF_036320965.1 Panulirus ornatus
AACGATCGTACCGTAGTATTCAACGATCGTACCGTAGCGTTCAACGATCGTACCGTAGTGTTCAACGATCGTACCGTTACATCCAGAGTGATTAACAAACCCGCTTCACATCTACACAATCCCATACCAACTTATAACACAATTCTAACTACACAAATCTTACACACACACACACACACACACACAAGCTGCAATGTGTATTCTTTAAAAATATAACTTTGAAACATTTCTCTAACAGGCATTAAAAGGACACAAATAACAATATATATATATATATATATATATATGGCGTTCTAGCTTCGTCTCTTCATTCTATATCAACTGACTGTTATATTTCTCTCTTGTGTCTCCCCTGATGATGTGATTATGACACGAAAGTGCACTTGGCAACTTATCGTGTTTCATATATATATATATATATATATATATATATATATACACACACAACAGCGTTGTAAGTGGGTCGACCAGGAAGCCAATGTTGTATTTAATACAACACATAATTCATTTCCATCCATTCCCAATACTTTACTTGACTCCGGTTGCCAAGTACCACCACTTTCATGGCCACAACAGCTGCTTCACAACAAAGCGAATTGAGGTTAATTCATAAACACATTATCAACCTTCCCTCCTTGCTAATGAGGTTAATTCATTTCCATCTAATTAGTGAGACTAATTAACTTTCTAAGCTGGTTTGCTCTGCATGAGACGGTCAATAATTATTATTTATTTCAGTGAAGTTTGTCACTTTATGCTGCGGGGACATAATTAATATGGTGATCTTGAGTACGATGACTTATACCTTGTGTACGATGACTTATACCTTGTGTACGATGACTTATACCTTATGTACGATGACTTATACCTTATGTACGATGACTTATACCTCGTGTATGATGACTTATATCTTATGTACGATGATTTATACCTTATGTACGATGACTTATACCTTGTGTGCGATGACTTATACCTGATGTATGATGACATACCTTATGTACGATGACTTATACCTTGTGTGCGATGACTTATACCTGATGTATGATGACATACCTTATGTACGATGACTTATACCTTGTGTACGATGACTTATACCTTGTGTACGATGACTTATACCTTGTGTAAGATGACTTATACCTTGTGTACGATGACGTATACCTTGTGTAAGATGACTTATACCTTGTGTACGATGACTTATACCTTGTGTACGATGACTTATACCTTGTGTACGATGACTTATACCTGGTGTACGATGACTTATACCTTGTGTACGATGACTTATACCTTATGTACGATGACTTATACCTTGTGTACGATGACTTATACCTTATGTACGATGACTTATACCTTGTGTACGATGACTTATACCTTATGTACGATGACTTATACCTTGTGTACGATGACTTATACCTTGTGTACGATGACTTATACCTTATGTACGATGACTTATACCTTATGTTCGATGACTTATACCTAGTGTATGATGACTTATATCTTATGTACGATGATTTATACCTTATGTACGATGACATACCTTGTGTACGATGACTTATACCTTGTGTACGATGACTTATACCTGGTGTATGATGACATACCTTATGTACGATGACTTATACCTTGTGTACGATGACTTTACCTTGTGTACGATGACTTATACCTTATGTACGATGACTTATACCTTGTGTACGATGACTTATACCTTGTGTACGATGACTTATACCTGGTGTATGATGACATACCTTATGTACGATGACTTATACCTTGTGTACGATGACTTTTACCTTGTGTACGATGACTTATACCTGGTGTATGATGACTTATACCTTATGTACGATGACATACCTTGTGTACGATGACTTATACCTTGCGTACGATGACTTATACCTTGTGTACGATGACTTATACCTGGTGTATGATGACTTATACCTTGTGTACGATGACTTATACCTGGTGTATGATGACTTATACCTTATGTACGATGACTTATACCTTGTGTACGATGACATACTTTGAGTGCGATGACAAACCTTAAATACGACGACTTATACCTTCAGTACGATGACTTATACTTTCAGTAGATAACTTAAACCTTATGTACGATGACTTATACCTTGTGTATGATGACTAATACCTTGTGTACGATGACTTATACCTTGTGTATGATGACTTATACCTTGTGTACGACGACTTATACCCTGTGTACGATGACTTATACCTTGAGTAAGATAACTTAAATCGTCGTACTCGAAGGGTTGAGCCGCCGGCCCACCAGACGTCGGCGACGCAAACACGTCAAGCAAAACGCGCGACAGAAAACGAGATGTGGGAACAGTACGAACCAAGAGGAACACGTCGTCCCGGAGTTTCGTTAATGGCGTCCAACCCTGAGGAGGTGATGGGGGCTACCCGCAAGCTATAGATATGTGGCAATACAACCTATGTGTTGTGAATTACACAATCACAACCCTATAACATCGCTCGCTATATAGCCATGGGAGCCTCCGTCAGCCGTACACCCATGGCGTCATCGGGGACCGACCAATCAGCCATCACAGCGCTGTTGTACACAGAACAGCGGGCACCCGTTATCCGTAATTCTCTTATCCGTAAATTTTCGGTTCCGGGAGAGAGAGAGAGAGTGGGGGGGGGGGGGTGAGTGGGCCTCCCCATCAGCCGTGAACTACTTGCCGGTTACGTAACTACCGTAACGAGCGGTTGAGTCGTACGGTCGTGCTCAAGGGTCGTTAGCGTCTCCCCCTCTCCCCCTACCCTTAACCATACCTGGATCACCCCCTCCCCTCACCCCCCCCTTGCTCTCATCTCCCACTAGCTAACTATAGACAGGGGAGGGGTAGAGGGGGGGAGGGGAGGGGTACGAACACTTGTTAACAACCAGCAAGTGGGGTATCTACAACATGGGTGAAATCTGTAGTCAATTTAACTCGCATAGAGAGAGAGAGAGAGAGAGAGAGAGAGAGAGAGAGAGAGAGAGAGAGGGGGGGAGGGGGTATTGGGGGGGTATATATATGGGGTTATATCCGGGGGGCGTGCCTCTGTTAGCACCGCACAACTTTCTCTTCATCCCCCATCCCCCGGAGAGAGAGAGAGAGAGAGAGAGAGAGAGAGAGAGAGAGAGAGAGAGAGAGAGAGAGAGAGAATGGGGTGGTGGTGTCGACTCCATAGAAGGATAAGACGTGTTGTAAACTGGTAACACACAACAACAACAACAAGTTATTCTTCCTATAACTCAAAACCTCCACACACACACACACACACACACATACCACAACCCCCCCACAACCCCCACAACTCAAGATCATAGCCCTTTCACCTCAGGTTGGGGGGGGGAGGAAGGTCTGTCTGGGATGGGACCCCCGCAAGCCACACCGTCCCATCCCTGGGATACATGTCCTTCGCCTGACGTGTGTGTGTGTGTGTGTGTGTGTGTGTGTGTGTGTGTGTGTGTGTGTACGTACACTAGCATTACGGGAACCCGTACACAACGGAGTATATAAAGACGATCATAATAAAATGTTCAGAGAACTTCCATTATATGTCTTTCAACCATGACATCTTTCTCTCTCTCTCTCTCTCTCTCTCTCTCTCTCTCTCTCTCTCTCTCTCCGTCACCAACATGGAGGCGTCACAACACAACACACAACTGTTTCATCGCCTCTTCAGTCTCGCAACACAACCCCCCCCCCCCCCCACATGGATTAACAACACTACAACCCGACCTTCCGAAACTACTCTCACTGACAATTACACGTGTGGGTAGTTACACGACGGACGTAACGACCCAACGGGCAATCAACCCTAACGAGCCTTAACTACCATACAGACCCACGGCCAATTCGACCGCTAAAGACCCTAACAAGATGCACTTCATATATATATATATATATATATATATATATATATATATATATATATATATATATATATATATACACCACCCTGTTTGATCACGTGATGCGGGTGTATATGGTCGTATGCCACTATGGCAACGCTGGCTGGTTCGACCAGACTGGTAGATGGAGCAGGTCGGCCACGTGTTCAGCGTCTGGCAGGTAGACCAGCTGTGTGGACACTGGGTGCCATCTGCCCTGTAGGTGTTTACTACACCATCTGACTGAACCCCCCCCCCCACACTGGCCCAAGGTAATTTGCATATTGTACCCACCCACCACCAGCCAGCCAGACTGGTCGACACAATCACCACACCAGACTACCATAACCAAACAACCTCACGTGGATATACAACATCCAGGTAATAAAGACACAACAGTTGTGAAAAGTTAGAAATAACATTTTGAAGTATTTCAATCCATTTTCAATATTTTCCAGACAGTGAAACGCTAACAACAAAGGGGTATTCATGGAATTCATCAGAAAATAAATAAATACGAGACAAAATATAATTATAAATGTTACAATAACGATAAGAAAAAGAATGATACGAGACTAAATTATTATAAATGTTATAGGGTCGTACCGTCGTAGTGGTCAAGGGTCGTATACCGTCGCGGTCAAGGGTCGTATACCGTCGTAGTCAAGGGTCGTATAACGTCGTGGTCAAGGGTCGTATACCGTCGTGGTCAAGGGTCGTATACCGTCGTGGTCAAGGGTCGTATACCGTCGTGGTCAAGGGTCGTATACCGTCGTGGTCAAGGGTCGTACCGTCGTGCTCAAGCGTCGTACCGTCGGGGTCAAGAGTCGTAGCGTCGTGGTCAAAGGTCGTAACGTCGTGTTCACGGGGTCAATGGTTAACCTTCACCACACCTTCATGTGGTAGAGAAAGGCCATGAAAGCGAGGAACCATCGGGCGGGCCGTGTGCAAGGAGAATGGCAGCAACAGTAAATAATGCGACCTTGGTACACTTTCCCTCTGACGCTCACTCCTCCCAGCGACCAGACAGCCGCACGCGTCCCAGCCGTTATTCGCTGGGGGTGTTCGCCACCTGCACTCCACGGATACCGAGTCATTCGCTGGCGCTGTTCGCCACCAGCACTCCACGGATCCCAACCCAGTCATTCGCTGGCGCTGTTCGCCACCAGCACTCCACGGATCCCAACCGAGTCATTCGCTGGCGCTGTTCGCCATCAGCACTCCACGGATCCCAGCCGAGTCATTCGCTGGCGCTGTTCGCCACCAGCACTCCACGGATCCCAACCCAGTCATTCGCTGGCGCTGTTCGCCACCTGCACTCCACGGATCCCAACCGAGTCATTCGCTGGCGCTGTTCGCCACCTGCACTCCACGGATCACCAATGCCACATTTCAGACTCGCCTACCACGCCACCTCTCTAATTTCTAATTATACATCGCATTTATCAACGTGTTAATTAATTCTTTAATTCAAGTATCGCGCTATCGTACTTGGGGCGTTAAGTCACTGTACTTAAGGGGTTTACTTACGTCTCAGAGGTGACTAAATAAGTAATGTTTGTCTGTCGCAAATTCTGCCAACGTCCAGCCATTCACATACAACACAAGACGTGGAGGCCCCAGTCTATGGCCCTGAGCTGAGGGCCGGTGAGATCAGCATTCTCACCAGTTGTGATCACAACCCACTAGGGGGTTGTGGTGGTACAGCTGTTCATGGGGGGGGGGTCAACCCCAAGGCAGGTTGTGGAGTAGGTTGTAATGTCTGTATGACACAACCGCACATCTTACAACATGAGCTGACGGTGGATACAAGGCTACAAGGGTTGTGTTATCATGATGAGAGTGTTATCAAAATCTAAGACTTCAAAATCTAATGCAATGGATGTTATACATCATACACTACCTGGCACCCCACACAGGATACAGTATACATCAGGAGCCATACAACATCATGCATCAGGCACTATACATAATGTACCATCCATCACAACCAAGACAATGTACATAACAACCAAGATAATATACATCACAACCAAGGGAATATACATCACAACCAGGGGAATATACATCACAACCAAGACAATATACATCACAACCAAGACAATATACATCACAACCAAGACAATATACATCACAACCAAGGGAATATACATCACAACCAAGGGAATATACATCACAACCAAGACAATGTACATAACCAAAATAATATACATCACAACTAAGGGAATATACATCACAACCAAGACAATATACACCACAACCAAGACAATATACATCACAACCAAGACAATATACATCACAACCAAGACAATGTACATAACCAAGATAATATACATCACAACCAAGACAATATACATCAAAACCAAAATATACATCACAACCAAGACAATGTACATAACAACCAAGACAATATACACCACAACCAAGACAATATACATCACAACCAAGACAATATACATCACAACCAAGACAATATACATCAAAACCAAAACAATATACATCACAACCAAGACAATATACATCACAACCAAGACAATATACATCACAACCAAGACAATATACATCACAACCAAGACAATATACACCACAACCAAGACAATATACATCACAACCAAGACAATATACACCACAACCAAGACAATATACATCACAACCAAGACAATATACATCACAACCAAGACAATATACACCACAACCAGGACAATATACACCACAACCAAGACAATATACATCACAACCAGGACAATATACACTGCACTATACATACAACAAAGAACCAAAGTCCACACCTCCCCGCTGGCTGCACCCAAATAAAACACCCAAAATAAAACCAGCGGGGTTCGCATCTCCCCTCTCCCCACCCCTCTCCTCCCCACCACGCAATCTCCCCCTCCTCCTCCCTCCTCAACCACTACCACCACGCGCCCTTCCCTCAGCCACCAGTTCCTTAACCATCTAACTACCTCATCAACCCGGTCATCACCTCCCCCCCCAGCCTAACGACCCAACGACTCTAACAACCTCCACAACTGGGGATCACCAACACCTTGGTCATGCCCGTGACCCCTGTCCCACCCCTCTATTGTCTCACTACGACCCAGTCCCCTCCAGGTAGTTAGGTCAGTGTCATTCTGAACCATCAAACAACCTTTTTTAAGTAATTTTTAAGTAATCTCGTATCGCTCTGCTGGCTGTAAACAACCCCTCGAGATAAGTTAACAACCCTGATCTCATTTTCCAGTTCTCTATGGGCGAGGCTTTGGCGGCCATATTGGCTATGAGGTCAACATATAATCATGTGGCAACATAACCATTAACAGCCTTAGTTCAATCTAACATTTGTAAATTCTGGCATATATTTCTGGCGTGGTGGCGATGGGAATGAATGAGGGCAGACAGTATGAATTATGTGCATGTGTATATGTCTGTGTGTGTATATGTATACGTTGAGATGTATAGGTATGTATATGTATGTGCGTGTGTGGACGTGTATGTATATACACGTGTATGTGGGAGGGTTGGGCCATTCTTTCGTCTGTTTCCTTGCGCTACCTCGCTAAGGCGGGAGACAGCGACAAAGTATGATAAATATGAATATATTTCTGGCATATTTCTGGCCAGCAGAATCTCCATTCATCTCTGGCGATAACAAGATGGTTTGACAGGAAGTTCCATATATAAACTACCAGCAAATCTACCTTCCCAAGGCACAGTTCCAGCCTGGGATTTATATAGATACATAAATAAAAACGTAATATGCGAATGTCTATATATAAATAGCACGACGGGCGGGACAAAAATAATTTATATGAAGGCTACAATAAAATAATAAATGCCATAAAAAAGTTATGGTTATTAAACTGGCGTTATTTTTAACTGCGCGGGGGTGGAGTGGAGGGAACCCGCGGGTGGAAATTTAAAATTTTCACATGAAGGCTTCTCTGTCTTTCTAGAAGGCGGATCCCTCGTTTTCTACAGCCATTTAAAAATACCGTCAATGTGTCAACTCCTGGCAACCCGTAGTCCCTTCTCTCTAGTTATGTCCTGGACAAAAATACAACAACACCAGCGATGTATTACAGAATACAGCATCATACAGCGGAGCAAAGGTGGGAGGAAGGGGGGGGGGGGGGGGGAGACAGGCAGGCCACACATGTACCAAAGCGGATACCAGAACAAGCCGGGGTCGTGACGTCACGACACGTCACGTGCCCAAACAAAGTGTTGCCAACTCTGGGGTCGCCGCTCACGGTGGAGGGCCAATCTCCATCGCCACGAATGATTATCTGTTGATTCCTATTTAATAAACACCTTTAATGACATTATAATTATCATTAATTAGATATTGGATGTGGATTATACCGTTTATATCTGCTTCTCGAAATTGCCTTCAACAGGGAGGCTAAAAGCAATTAAGCTTAAATTATCATAATCTCTCGTAAATATTCTAATTATTGTTTACCATCAACATTCATCTACGTTAATCTTACATTCATTATGCTCTCGACACGATCGCTGGTTTATGCCATTTAAACCCTCAATTTGGAATGATCTTGGGTCGTTATTTATTTATAAGATCTGTTGAATAGCTATCTATTCCAAATCATTCTCGTGGCTGTCCAATTATTCTTAATTTACTTCCAATTTATTTCTCATTTGGTATAATCTTACCTTATATATTATTCATGTTATATATATATATATATATATATATATATATATATATATATATATATATATATATATATATATATATATGTTATATGTATGTTATATATATATATATATATATATATATATATATATATATATATATATGTATATATATATATATATATATATATATATATATATATATATATATATATATGGGAGCGGGGGGCTGGAACTCCTCCCCTCTCATTTTTTTTTAATTTTCCAAAAGAAGGAACAGAGAAGAGGGCCAGGTGAGGTTATTCCCTCAAAGGCCCAGTCCTCTGTTCTTAACGCTACCTCGCTAACATGGGAAATGGCATGTGTACGTGTAGGAAGAGAGGAAAGTGATTGGTTCTCAGTGAATGTAGGTTTGCGGCAGGGGTGTGTGATGTCTCCATGGTTGTTTAATTTGTTTATGGATGGGGTTGTTAGGGAGGTAAATGCAAGAGTCTTGGAAAGAGGGGCAAGTATGAAGTCTGTTGGGGATGAGAGAGCTTGGGAAGTGAGTCAGTTGTTGTTCGCTGATGATACAGCGCTGGTGGCGGATTCATGTGAGAAACTGCAGAAGCTGGTGACGGAGTTTGGTAAAGTGTGTGGAAGAAGAAAGTTAAGAGTAAATGTGAATAAGAGCAAGGTTATTAGGTACAGTAGGGTTGAGGGTCAAGTCAATTGGGAGGTGAGTTTGAATGGTGAAAAACTGGAGGAAGTGAAGTGTTTTAGATATCTGGGAGTGGATCTGTCAGCGGATGGAACCATGGAAGCGGAAGTGGATCATAGGGTGGGGGAGGGGGCGAAAATTTTGGGAGCCTTGAAAAATGTGTGGAAGTCGAGAACATTATCCCGGAAAGCAAAAATGGGTATGTTTGAAGGAATAGTAGTTCCAACAATGTTGTATGGTTGCGAGGCGTGGGCTATGGATAGAGTTGTGCGCAGGAGGATGGATGTGCTGGAAATGAGATGTTTGAGGATAATGTGTGGTGTGAGGTGGTTTGATCGAGTAAGTAACGTAAGGGTAAGAGAGATGTGTGGAAATAAAAAGAGCGTGGTTGAGAGAGCAGAAGAGGGTGTTTTAAAATGGTTTGGGCACATGGAGAGAATGAGTGAGGAAAGATTGACCAAGAGGATATATGTGTCGGAGGTGGAGGGAACGAGGAGAAGAGGGAGACCAAATTGGAGGTGGAAAGATGGAGTGAAAAAGATTTTGTGTGATCGGGGCCTGAACATGCAGGAGGGTGAAAGGAGGGCAAGGAATAGAGTGAATTGGAGCGATGTGGTATACAGGGGTTGACGTGCTGTCAGTGGATTGAATCAAGGCATGTGAAGCGTCCGGGGTAAACCATGGAAAGCTGTGTAGGTATGTATATTTGTGTGTGTGGACGTGTGTATGTACATGTGTATGGGGGGGGTTGGGCCATTTCTTTCGTCTGTTTCCTTGCGCTACCTCGCAAACGCGGGAGACAGCGACAAAGTATTAAAAAAAAAAAAAAAAAAAAAAAAAAAAATATATATATATATTTTCATACTATTCGCCATTTCCTGAGTTAGCGAGGTAGCGTTAAGAACAGAGGACTGGGCCTTTGAGGGAATAACCTCAACTGGCCCCCTTCTCTGTTCCTTCTTTTGGAAAATTAAAAAAAAATGAGAGGGGAGGATTTCCAGCCCCCCCTCAGCTCCCTATATACATCGTCAATGGACGAAAAGAACAGGGTCATGTATGACCACCTAGCCATAAAGGATCCAACCTTACCCTGCACCCAGAACGTAGCGCTGCCATCCCAAGTAAAAGATACCCAATAAACCAGCTCCCAGGGTGGCATGACTAACTGCCCAACTATAGTTGTGGTGGACGAGCAAGGCACGAGGGAACGAAACTAACCCTGGGGGTTGCCAACGTTCACACACACACACACACACGGATAAACAAAAAACACATCACATTCAACAAACAACACCTTCTTATCTAAGACGAGAGAGTAATATAACAATACAAAAAGGACGCTAATTAGTTAAGTAAACGACCAATTCACTAAGAGACCGCGGGCAAGTCCCGGGCAAAAATTATATAAAAAAGAAATAAATCGTGTAAGATACACGAAAAGTGATTTTTCTTAAAGTAATAATTTCGACTTATTTACTTCACCTTGTAAATACATTATGTCAAAATATTCTATACGAGGAAGGACTGTCAAATTAGCACGGGACACAAGAGCTAATAAATAACCCAAATTAATAAACAAGTGTCAAAAAATGTATATATTTAAAGTATACGATCAACGCTATAAAAGATAAGAAAGATAAAATTGTTGAACATGGCTGGTGATGGGGGCAGACTAGTCAACAATTTGAAGGTTAGAAAGGAATATAGAAATTACATAGCGAAGAAGGTTATATGTAAATTGAAGTTTATATATCATATGTAAACCAGACATGATTATATGTAGATACACACACACACGTCTAATATGTCACAACATCACATATGGTTGTGGGTTAGCTGCTAACAACAGGTTGTGGGATCACACTAACAACTGTTCACAACATCACAGGTTGTAATTACAATGGTGTCCCATGGTCCCACTGGGATCTGGGACCATACCCTGGGACAAATGGTCAACACACACCAATGTTAACAAATACAACAGCAAAGTTTTCTTAACATGATGTAACATCAGGAAAATATTAATATGACAAAAGTTTATATAAATTTTGTATTACTTTTACTTTTTAACAAAGTTTAGCGGTGAGGGAAAACCGCCTCCCAGTACGCCATGACCAAAGACACACCCATGTAAACTTACAACCCTCAACCACGACAACAATTAACTAATTACTTACCTGACCAAGACATTCTGATGGTAAATAATAAACTCTACTAAGGTCCACCCGGAGATCAAAGGTCTTTGAAAATAGCAGCGAGTGAGCGCGTTTTTTTACGGAGCGGCGATCCACGGGAGCCATGAGATCATGTGCTCCAGTAGCGGCCGCTCACACGTACGTACACACAACCTACTGACCTTTCCAGCTGGGGGGAAATTACTCCTCCACCTCGTGTGTCATCTACAACTCTATAATTAACTCGACAAACAACCTGATAACAACAAATCCACTCCCGCGCCGTCCATCTCCATCAAACCCCCCACCCTCCCACCCCGTGACATGACTCATATGTAAAATACGTGTAAATAAAATTAAAATAAGGGAAAATTTTATTCATGAACGAGGCGGGAAATGAAGGAACTGATCCGATGGTTCTTATTTGACTTGAGACACAATGCTTGCAATGCCATTATATATATATATATATATATATATATATATATATATATATATATATATATATATATATATATATATAGATAGATAGATAGATAGATAGATAGATAGATAGATATATAGATAAATATGCCGAAAAAACGAGAAACTGGTCACCTCAGGACCGTAAATACAGAGTTGCCAGTTGGTCCTTTTCCCCCCGCCGGTGGCTGGCTGGGGGCGGGCTCGGGCGGTTGCCATGGTAACGCGGGTGGGGGGGGGATTGTGCGCTAGAATGCACCCGCCGCCGGGATATTTATAGATCCCAAGAAAACGACAAAATATTATTTTCCCGCCGTCTCCAAGGTGGTTTTTGTCGTCGGGCGGCGGCGCTACCACCGCCACAGTGGGAAATAAGGTCATCAGATGATGGGCAGGGGAGGTGAAGTGAGGTTTTAATGTAGGTATATTGTCATTATTTCTGACCACTTGACAGTCATGCTAAGATAACGTTCATAAACAACAACACTCACGTTATTAATGATAATTATAATAATAAATATAATAATAACAGTAGTAGTAGTAGTAGTAGTAATAATAATAATAATAATAATAATAGTAGCAGTTGTAATAATGATAATAATAAAAATAATAATAGTAATAATAACAGCAGTTGTAGTAATACTACTAATAGTAGCAGTTGTAATAATAAAAATTAATAAAAAACAATACATAATAATTAAATCTTAGTAAATAAATAAAACTGTGTGTGTGTGTGTGTGTGTGTAGTATAAAGCCAGATTTAAAATAACTATGTATAATTAATAATTATGTTTTCCCTCTTAAATCATAACCCAAGTTTAATCATAACCCAAGTTTAATCATAACCCAAGTTTAATCATATCCCAAGTTTAATCATAACCCAAGTTTCATCATATCCCAAGTTTAATCATAACCCAAGTTTAATCATAACCCAAGTTTAATCATATCCCAAGTTTAATCATAACCCAAGTTTAATCATAACCCAAGTTTAATCATAACCCAAGTTTAATCATAACCCAAGTTTAATCATAACCCAAGTTTAATCATAACCCAAGTTTAATCATAACCCAAGTTTAATCATAACCCAAGTTTAATCATAACCCAAGTTTAATCATAACCCAAGTTTAATCATAACCCAAGTTTAATCATAACCCAAGTTTAATCATAACCCAAGATGTGTTGTTGTTGTCAACAATAACCCCCAGCTGGTGGTCGTGGGGGGGGGGGGGGGAGGTAAACATCAGTGAGAGCATCCCAGAACTTGTGATGATCAGCCGGTCCCACTGGTGGGATGTGTGGACGGCGGGCCACAGATACAACAGGTTTTTACCGTCCCAGGGGGAAGACACGGGGTGAGCCACCTCCCCTGGGGGAACACCTGGTTGTGTAATTGTACCTCTGGTTGTGGGGGGGGGGGATTCACCCCCCCTCACTCTGGCTACGGGTTGTAACAACCGGTCACAAGTACAACCCGGGGTAAACCAGAGGGGGAAACACAACACCTGTTTATAACTCAACATAAACAAAACATTATTGTAAACAACTCAAGTTTTGAATCCATGAAGACAATATAGTATAAATTATATATGAAATTATACTGGAGAGAATTATATGGTATATTCACACGTCTACTATCTATATCATCTTCCTATATTACTATATAATACTCTGCCATACGTTTGACTGGGGGAATTTTGGATCATCTTGCCCAGCTGGGCTGAGAATATATATATATATATATATATATATATATATATATATATATATATATATATATATATATATGATAAGGTCAGGTCAGGAATATTACACACACACACACACACAGCATCTCTCTCTCTCTCTCTCTATACACACACACACACCATCTCTCTCTCTCTCTCTCTCTCTCTCTCTCTCTCTCTCTCTCTCTCTATACACACACACACACACCATCTCTCTCTCTCTCTCTCTCTCTCTCTCTCTCTCTCTCTCTCTCTCTCTCTCTCTCTCCACACACACGACCTACAAGTTGACCTACAAGTGTGTTGTGTAACAAGTGGAGGTAATTATCCAATCAGCCACACAGCATACAGAGAACTTACCACAATATTGCTTCTGTAACACAAATAACATCATCTATCACAACATGTGTCCAGGTTGTAACAATAACAACTGTGAGTGTTCCAGTACCGTCACCACCTTCACAACATACAACCCAGCACCTCCACAACATACAACCTAGCACCTCCACAACATACAACCTAGCACCTCCACAAAATACAACCTAGCACCTCCACAACATACAACCTAGCACCTCCACAACATACAACCTAGCACCTCCACAACATACAACCTAGCACCTCCACAACACAGCATACAACCTAGCACCTCCACAACATACAACCTAGCACCTCCACAACATACAACCTAGCACCTCCACAACATACAATCTAGCACCTCAACACAACATACAACCTAGCACCTCCACAACACAGCATACAACCTAGCACCTCCACAACATACAACCTAGCACCTCCACAACATACAACCTAGCACCTCCACAACATACAACCTAGCACCTCCACAACACAATAAACAACCAAACACAACCCATTATGTGGGCGTGTGTTCTGGTTGTGTCACAACACACAAGAGAGGCCGGTACTCACAAGTGTTGTGACCACACACAGGTGTTGCGGGGGCAGACACACAACTGTTGTGATAATCACAACCAATGACGCAGACACGGGGGGGAGGGGGTTCACCTCCACTCACCTGGGGAAAGAGAAGTTGTGATTAAGATGTGTTGTTATAATGATTAATTGAAGATAATTATAATAACTACTGGATTATTTACACACACACACACACACACACACAGACACACACACACACACACACGCACACGCACACACACACACACACACACACACACACACACACACACGGAACTCGTCCTTGACACACATAAAGTCCGCCGATGAAACAAGACAAACAAACCAACAAACAACACAAACAAGACCCCAACTCAGTAACAAACCAACTAACTACCTCCCATCCCAACCAAACAAGCCATACGATCGTTCGCTCGTTAACTTTTTCTTTTTTTTTTCTTTTTTAATTCAATTAAGAGAGGCGGACGTGTGGGGGCGATGGTGTTCAAGTGGGTTGTTTGTGGCGTGTGGGGGGGGGAGGGGGGGGTACGTGCTGGCCTCACCAGGGGGTTATCAAGCGACCTGTTTACCTTTGACGAGAGGGTCCCCCCCCCCCCAGGACACGCAGGTGCAGGAGGGGGGAGAGAGAGGGGAGAAGAGAGGGGAGAGAAGGGGAGGGGAGACGTGAGTGTTTACCCTGAAGTACATAACTAAAGTGATCCCCCTCCACCATGACCCGTGAGGACGGGGGGGGGGAGGTGCGCTATGACTCACCACTCACAACATGGTAGGCGGGGAGATAGATAGATAGATAGATACATAGATAGATAGACAGATAGACGCCCGCGGGTTTTCACCACAGGTCAGGTCGGGGGGGGAGACAACACACGGTCCAGCTGTGTGGCCACCATACGTACGAACACAGGAGGCGCGGCGGGGTTCGAACCCCGGCCGGTCCATCTAGGTCTGTGCAGTAGGGGGGACCAATGTCCCGGGACATGGACCAGCCCCAACATCCCCCCCCCTCCGGTCCAACCCCCCCCCCCTAACTGTCCCAGGACGTGGACCAATCCCCCCCCGACCCCCCTCATGGACCAACACCCCGCCCCCCCACCACCACCCACTGCTGATCCCCCAATATCCCAGGACCCCCCCCTCCCCAGCATCCCGGGAGGGGGGTGGGGGGGGGCGCACATCCTGCCGCTCTATCATGCAGTGATAACACGTGTATACATATAAACAAACACATAAACATCCACTATAGAGGCTATATCGCCCTAGCATCACACGACAGTTACGTCCTTGTGTGTGTGTGTGTGTGTGTGTGTGTGTGTGTGTGTGTGTGTGTCTGTGTCCGGCTGAGTCATGGTCGTGGGTTAACAGCCTCTTCACCCCGAACACCTTCGAACCCTCACACACACACACACACACACACACATTCATCCAATCATCGTACACCACATCTTGGCTGATTAACAACGGTCAAAACTACCATTTAAGTACACCACACATAACTACTTCAACTATACGGGATAAGCCATTCAACTCTAATTGTATAAACATTAATCCTGAACTCCGTTTCCCTTTGGTTTATCATCGCCTGAAGTTCCATTTCCGGTTGTACGTGCATCATAGAAAACGTCACTGTGGTTGACTGCATGACTGAAATGACTGTGGTTGACCACATGACTGAAATCATTTGTTTCTCTTTTTACAAAATATCGTCTACAACAGCAACTCTGGTTCAATGTACATCAGAGACGAAAGAAAGAAAAAGTAAAGTGTTTCTCACAAGGGACATTGCTGGCTGAACGCGTCGCCATGAAGGCAAACACATCAACATGATGCGGTGCAACATGCAGTCCCAGAGTACGCCAACATGTCGCCCCCTGACCACCCTTACCCAACATGTCGCCCCCTGACCACCCTTACCCAACATGTCGCCCCCTGACCACCCTTACCCAACATGTCGCCCCCTGACCACCCTTACCCAACATGTCTCCCCCTGACAACCCATATCCAACATATGTTGTGCTGGCCAGATTCGTCAGGGTATATACAGACGACGTATATATATATATATATATATATATATATATATATATATATATATATATATATATATATATATATATATATATGATGTATGGTCAAGATTTCTCACAATCTGATATCATCACTACAGTTGATAATAGTGGTTATAGTTGTTATCATAACTACAACACGCCTGCTGTTGTAGTTCGGGAAACCATGATAACGGTAAAGAGGAGGAAGATTAATCAACTCTTAATAAATGATTTTTCAAACTTCCAAGAGGTAATGATGGGTCGTCCATTCATGTACAACATAACGGGAGAATTGTACAACTGAGGAGATGAAAGACGTGTGTGTGTGTGTGTGTGTGTGTGTGTGTGTGTGTGTGTGTGTGTGTGTGTGTGTGTGTGTGTGTCTGTGTGTCTGGAGGTGTAGGTGTTGTTATTTCATAAATCCTCACCAGAACAAATATACAAAGATAACATGAAAGGAACCATGAACAAGGTTCATAACACAGCTGGACATATCCCTCAGAGATGGCGAAGTAAATATTAATGAATGACTTCAGTAATACAGTTTGAATACATGAATGACTTCAGTAATACAGTTTGAATACATGAATGACTTCAGTAATACAGTTTAAATACATGAATGACTTCAGTAATACAGTTTGAATACATGAATGGCTTCAGTAATACAGTTTAAATACATGAATGACTTCAGTAATACAGTTTGAATACATGAATGACTTCAGTAATACAGTTTGAATACATGAATGACTTCAGTAATACAGTTTGAATACATGAATGACTTCAGTAATACAGTTTGAATACATGAATGACTTCAGTAATACAGTTTGAATACATGAATGACTTCAGTACTACAGTTTAAATACATGAATGACTTCAGTAATACAGTTTGAATACATGAATGACTTCAGTAATAGTTTAAATACATGAATGACTTCAGTAATACAGTTTAAATACATGAATGACTTCAGTAATACAGTTTGAATACATGAATGACTTCAGTAATACAGTTTAAATACATGAATGACTTCAGTAATACAGTTTAAATACATGAATGACTTCAGTAATACAGTTTGAATACATGAATGACTTCAGTAATACAGTTTAAATACATGAATGACTTCAGTAATACAGTTTAAATACATGAATGACTTCAGTAATACAGTTTGAATACATGAATGACTTCAGTAATACAGTTTAAATACATGAATGACTTCAGTAATACAGTTTAAATACATGAATGACTTCAGTAATACAGTTTAAATACATGAATGACTTCAGTAATACAGTTTAAATACATGAATGACTTCAGTAATACAGTTTGAATACATGAATGACTTCAGTAATAAGTTTAAATACATGAATGACTTCAGTAATACAGTTTAAATACATGAATGACTTCAGTAATACAGTTTGAATACATGAATGACTTCAGTAATACAGTTTAAATACATGAATGACTTCAGTAATACAGTTTAAATACATGAATGACTTCAGTAATACAGTAACAGAGTGGGAGACAAGAGTGAAGCTGTATATAACCTACAACAGGGATAGGTTGTATATCCTTATGTTGACAACCACATCTCATACAACACCATCATCACTTACAACACCACGGACACTTACAACACCACGGACACTTACAACACCACGGACACTTACAACACCACGGACACTTACAACACCACGGACACTTACAACACCACGGACACTTACAACACCACGGACACTTACAACACCACGGACACTTACAACACCACGGACACTTACAACACCACGGACACTTACAACACCACGGACACTTACAACATCAGGTACAACACAACACCAACAACAAGTGATCATGTTATGATTACGAGAGGAGAGGAAACTAGGCCACAACCTCAGTGGGGTTGTGGGAGGCCAGCGAGGTCCCACAAGGACCAGTTGTGGGATCCCTGCTCTTCTCTTGCTTCATGTATACACATGACATGGGAAGACCTTTGGTGGGGTTGTGAGTGACATTCTGGTTGTGGAAGATGCCACGCGCGGTTGTGAGGGAGGCAGGAAATGGACGACGTGGACATCACCTCACGATGAGGGTGGAAGACCTCATAATTAGCGCGTCATGACGAACACAATCTGGCGGGAAACTGAACTCTGGAAACTGAACGTGGTGAGGAACTGAGGGAGTCGAACACTGTACCTCGAGTTATAATGTTATAAGCCACGACTCCCTCCGCCATGGAAGAGAGAGGAGTCATCGGTGACTAGATCACAACCTTTGAAGTATCTTAAACCAGTTTAGTGATGTAACCAACCAGCCAGTGACCAGGTCAATGGGAGACCTTAAGACATAACAACACTCACAGCTCATAACCTGATTGTAAAACAGTAAGGTTTAGGAAAATAACATGTACAGTTTATATATTGTGAGTTGTGAGGGTATAATGTAACTAACCTGGGTTGTGAGGGACAATGTAACTGAGTTGTGAGGGTATAGTAATGTGAGTTGTGAGGGTATAATGTAACTAACGTGGGTTGTGAATGATAATGTAAGAGTTGTGAGGGTATAATGTAACTAACGTGAGTTGTGAAGGTATAATGTAACTAACGTGAGTTGTGAATGATAATGTAAGAGTTATGAGGGTATAATGTAACTAACGTGGGTTGTGAGGGTATAATGTAACTAACGTGGGTTGAGGGTATAACGTAACTAACGTGGGTTGTGAGGGTATAATGTAACAAACGTGAGTTGTGAATGATAATGTAAGAGTTGTGAGGGTATAATGTAACTAACGTGAGTTGTGAAGGTATAATGTAACTAACGTGAGTTGTGAGGATATAATGTAACTTTTGAGTTGTGAAGGTATAATGTAATTAATGTAATTCTGACACATGACACAAGAATCTAAAAACTTGTCTCATAATGTCCATCTCTCGCTCCCCCAATACTCGTACAAAATAACTAAAATAACACACAATTACCTTAAAATAAAAATATAATCTTGTGTGAATTATGTCTCTTGCAATATTTAATACGAGGAAAAAACATTAATGTTTTATATAGTTCAAGATTCGCGAGGAAGACGAGTGAGAATATACATAATTTACATAGTTTTTATACGTACTATGAACAGGTTAGGTTCATAAAGGCGTGAGTCAGTGTATATAAGAGGCAATTCTGAGCCTCTAGTGAGTGTGGGGGGATTCCAACCCGCGTCGTCACGTATTCCAAGAACCCGGGAGAGCCAGCAGGGTCTCGACCGCGCCACGCCACGCCACGCCACGCCACGCCGCGCCGCGCGAGCCCAGCGCATCGGAACACGAACCCGCGACCCGACCCTCCCTTGCCTCACACCCAAATGCGTTGTTTTCCGCTTGTTAATACGTCGCGTTGGACGCTCCCGGGGTCGTAAATGATGACGTATGATGACGTGC
>NC_092228.1:40628530-40638530 GCF_036320965.1 Panulirus ornatus
GTTTATATAAACACGAAGATGCATCATATGATTACTTTGTGGCCTTCGGCAACTCAAGGGTGGGCCGCTTTGATCACTCTTTCTTCCCCTACACGTCCAAGCTTTGGAACTCTCTACCCTCTAGTGTCTTTCATAAAAAAAAAAAAACAAAGACAAAGACAAAAACATTATGTCCATCTGACAAGTAAAATACATAACAAACACACTTGCAACTGCTGGATATAAACAAGAAACTTCACAGCTAACAAAGACAAACAAACAATAGTTTTCTAATTATTCCAAATCTTCATATATGTGTACAAGTAAACAGGAGACAATACATTTCTAAGATTATAATTATATTTATCATAATTATCTATCTAGTCTTGCTGTAACAACACACACACACCACGACTTCCTCCCGTTTTTCATAACCATGGTTTATCCCATAATGGTCTGTTAGGGTTTATCCCACCGTAGTTTATTAGAGTTTATCTGAACACAGTGTTCCTTGTGGTTTATCTCATTGGTTTGTTATGGTTTATCGCCAAGGTTTATTGTCGTTTATCTCTACGGTTTATCATAGTTTCTCACGGTTTATTATAGTGGTTTATCTCACCACTGTTTAATATTGTGGTTCAACTCACAGTTTACTGTGGTTTATCTAACCAGTTTATTATTGTGGTTTATCTCACCACGATTTATTGTGGTTTATCTCACCACGGTTTATTGTGGTTTATCTCACCACGGTTTAGTGGTTTATCTCACCAGTTTATTATTGTGGTTTATCACACCACGGTTTATTGTGGTTTAAATCACCACTTCATTATTGTGGTTTATCTCACGGTATATCACATCACGGTTTATTGTGGTTTATCATGGTATGTTAATCACACGGTTTATTAGTGGTCTATCCCCATGGTTTATAATTGTGGTTTATCTCACCATGGTTATTACTGTTGTTTATTTTACCATGGTCATTACTGTTTTATCACATCACGGTTTATCGTGGTTTATCTCACCACGGTTTATTATTGTGGTTTATTTCATCAAGGCTTATTAGTGGTTTATCTCACCAAGGTTTATTATTGTGGTTCATCATTGTGGTTTATCTCAAGGTTCGTAGCTATGGTTTACCTCATCATGGTTTGTAGGA
This sequence comes from Panulirus ornatus, assembly GCF_036320965.1. Classification (NCBI taxonomy): domain Eukaryota; kingdom Metazoa; phylum Arthropoda; class Malacostraca; order Decapoda; family Palinuridae; genus Panulirus; species Panulirus ornatus. The sequence continues at coordinate 40,629,666 of NC_092228.1, forward strand.
AGGTTTATCTCACCCTGGTTTCTTTTCACGGTTTATACCAACACATGGTACACCACGTTGACAGAGAGAGACGTCAAGAGACAGATAACAGGAGAGACAGAGATAACAGGAGAGACAGAGATAACAGGAGAGACAGAGAGATAACAGGAGAGACAGAGAGATAACAGGAGAGACAAACAGATAACTGGAGAGACAGAGATACACAGACAGATAACAGGAGACAGAGAGATAACAGGAGAGACATACATACGTCAATAGACAGATAACAGGAGAGACAGATACACAGACAGATAACAGAAGAGACGGAGAGATACACAGACAGACAGATAACACGATAGACAGAGAGATACGTCGTGAGACATAACAGGAGAGACAGAGAGATACACGGACAGACAGACACACACACACGGATGGACAGACAAAACAGACAGATACGATTAATACACAGACAGACAGGCAAGAGATAGGTAGGCAAACACACACAGAGAGATGTACAGAAATAGACGGACAGACGAACGCCGCTCGAGGGACAGAGATCGAGAGAGAGAGAGAGAGAGAGAGAGAGAGAGAGAGAGAGAGAGAGAGAGAGAGAGAGATCCCTGGTCTGCTTGGAAAAGCAGGAGTGAGAGAGGTTGCTTACGTTGCACTCTGGTGTTTATTTACCTGCCTCTCCCTCACTCTCCCTCCCCCCCTCACTCTCCCCCCCACCTCTCCCTCACTCTCCCCCCCCCCTCCATCCATCGACCGGGGTGGTGTACCATCGGTACTTAACCCCCCCCACAACCCCCACACCACCCCACAACCCCCACACAACCCCCCACACCACCCCACAACCCCCACACAACCCCAAGCCTGGGTACTGGGGAGATGTGAGCCGATAGACACGCCAACTTCGGTGGCTGTCGAGTGCCATTCCCTCGTGCCCCCAGGCAGCTGACGCTTCCCCCCCTCCCCTCCTGTAATATAACCCCCCCCTCTCTCTCTCTCTCTCTCTCTCTCTCTCTCTCTCTCTCTCTCTCTCCAGCGACTATATTCAACGACTCGCTGTCTGGCGCATTCATATTCATAACAACAACAACAACAACATGCAGTTTGTAGTTGTTGATTATATACATATGTTCCGGGGGGCCCCCCTTGATGTGTGGGGGGCCCAGCGTATGGACCCCCACAGTTCTGTCCCACTGGTGTTGTGGGGGGGGGGGGGGCCCTCCACCATGACCACTGGCGAAGGAAGGAGGGGGGAGGGGGGGGGGGTCGTTCCGGGCCCACACCAGCGGTGTCTGGGCCCCTCATTACGGGCCCGCCCCCCCTGCACCCTCCAGGGGGGCCCACACTCCCGCTCATACTCTGACCTTTGACGTTCATCATGTGTGTGTGTGTGTGTGTGTGTCTGGCCATAACCACAACTCCTCCTCCTCCTCCTGCTGAGTCTACTACAACTACAACTACAACTACAACTACAACCACAGCTACTACAACCACAACTACAAATAATACAACTACTGATACTACTATAACAACTACAATCACAACTACTACAACCACAACTACAACCACAACTAATACAACCACAACTAATACTACAACACTACAATTACTGCTACTACTATAACTACAACCACAACTACTACAACTACTGCTACTACTATAACTACAACCACAACTACTACAACTACTGCTACTACTATAACTACAACCACAACTACTGGTACTACTATACCACTAGCCACCACTACTACTACAACTATAACCACAACTACAACTGCCGTTGTTATATAAAACCCCAGTCGTTTTTAAGCTGTTCTTGAGCTTGGGCAAGCCAAGCAGTTCAACCCAAGCCACGCTCTCGTTGACAGCTTTAAGCTTAAGCTTTCTGGTGCGAAGTGGCGGCTCAAGCTTAAGTTCTACAATCCACCAACATGTTCAGGACTACATCATGTGCGTGTGTCACGTAGTAACCTTAGCAGACATCATCAAGTAGAACCATCCAAGTAGAACCATCCAAGTAGAATCATCCAAGTAGAACCATCCAAGTAGAACCATCCAAGTAGAACCATCCAAGTACAACCATCCAAGTAGAACCACCCAAGTAGAACCATCCAAGTAGAATCATCCAAGTAGAACCATCCAAGTAGAACCATCCAAGTAGAACCATCCAAGTAGAACCATCCAAGTAGAACCATCCAAGTAGAACCATCCAAGTAGAATCATCCAAGTAAAGCCATCCAAGTAGAACCATCCACATAGAACCTCCCACTACTACATGACTCGTTACGTGTACGCCAGTTAACTGACGAATGGGTAGTTCAGTGGCGGATGTGTTAATTGCCAGCGAGAAAGACGAGAGGATGGTAGCTGTCATACCTCAACATGACCAGTATACACATTAGGCCGTTCGTCTGGGCTGTGTAGGTCATGATGACGGATTGATGACCCTATGAATGATGACCCTATGAATGAAGTATTGATGACCCTATGAATGACGAAGGAGTAGTATTGATGACCTTACGAATAATGAAGTAGTAGTATTGATGACCCTATGAATGACGGAGTAGTATTGATGACTTTACGAATAATGAAGTAGTAGTATTGATGACCCTATGAATGAATGAAGTATTGATGACCCTATGAATGAAGTATTGATGACCCTATGAATGAAGTATTGATGACCCTATGAATGAATGAAGTATTGATGACCCTATGAATGAAGTATTGATGACCCTATGAATGAAGTATTGATGACCCTATGAATGAAGTATTGATGACCCTACGATGGGAAGGTAGTACTACACAGACCACGACCATAACACAGCCATCATCATCATGGTTGGTGTGGGGTGCCTGTGTACAACGTGTGTGTGTGGGTCTGTGTCTGGGAGATGGTTCGCTGGGTCTGTGTCTGGGAGATGGTTCGCTGGGTCTGTGTCTGGGAGATGGTTCGCTGGGTCTGTGTCTGGGAGATGGTTCGCTGGGTCTGTGTCTGGGAGATGGTTCGCTGGGTCTGTGTCTGGGAGATGGTTCGCTGGGTCTGGGCCTGGGAGATGGTTCGCTGGGTCTGTGCCTGGGAGATGGTTCGCTGGGTCTGTGCCTGGGAGATGGTTCGCTGGGTCTGTGCCTGGGAGATGGTTCGCTGGGTCTGTGTCTGGGAGATGGTTCGCTGGGTCTGTGTCTGGGAGATGGTTCGCTGGGTCTGGGCCTGGGAGATGGTTCGCTGGGTCTGTACCTGGGAGATGGTTCGCTGGGTCTGGGCCTGGGAGATGGTTCGCTGGGTCTGTGTCTGGGAGATGGTTCGCTGGGTCTGTGTCTGGGAGATGGTTCGCTGGGTCTGGGCCTGGGAGATGGTTCGCTCTTTAAAAGACTTTACGAACTGTGGACCTTAGAAAGACGGGTTGAAACTGAATGTATATGTCTGTGTGTATATATATACATATGTATACGTTGATGTATAGGTATGTATATGTGCTATGTGTATGGACGTGTATGTATATAATACATGTGTATGTGGATGGGTTGGGCCATTCTTTCGTCTGTTTCCTTGCGCTACCTCGCTAACGCGGGAGACAGCGACAAAGTATAATGTAAAATATATATATATATATATATATATATATATATATATATATATATATATATATATATATATATATATATATATGGCACTGCCTGTTCAGCCTTGGGGACAGATGTCTCGCTGAATAAGGCCATGTTAAAGAAATGGGGAGAAGGATTACCAAAGCAACTTCAACATTTATAATAACACGACCAAGTAAATTGTAATTCATGCCATCACAACCCCAGGTCACATCACAACCCCCAGGTCACATCACAACCCCCAGGTCACATCACAACCCCCAGGTCACATCACAACCCGCAGGTCACATCACAACCCCCAGGTCACATCACAACCCCCAGGTCACATCACAACCCCCAGGTCACATCACAACCCGCAGGTCACATCACAACCCCCAGGTCACATCACAACCCCCAGGTCACATCACAACCCCCAGGTCACATCACAACCCCCAGGTCACATCACAACCCCCAGGTCACATCACAACCCGCAGGTCACATCACAACCCCCAGGTCACATCACAACCCGCCCGTCCAGCCTCCTGTGATGCGTGAGGGAGTTGTGATTCTGTGTCACTCTCTGTTGTAGGTAATCTTGTAGATCCTGAGGTTATTGTAGTGATGTATACATACAACTGTTGTAACAACCGCCCAGGATGGATCATAACTATTACTCTCCCTTCCATCACTCGCGGTGTTGTGCGTGTGGCGCTCCTGACGCCTCGCGGGAAACGACGCCTGGGATCAGGTCAGACCTTGATCAATCATCTTGTTCCGGGACGGTGTCAGCAGTCAGGTCGTCAGCACTGCCACGTACCTGACTGCTGACACCTCAAGACAGACGCCCCCTTGTGGCGTCAGCTCTCCTGCCGGTGTTGTGGTTATTTGTGCCCCAGTTATGCGTTCACAACACCTAGTTGTAGTGGTAGCGGTTGTAGTGGTAGTAGTTGTAGTGGTTGTAGCGGTAGTAACACCTACTACTGGCAGTGGTTGTAGATGTAGTTGTAGATGTGAGGCAGGAAGGCCGAACTGTGTGTTATATTACTGTGTGTGTTTCTTTACTCATACATACACACACACACACATACACACACACACACACACACACACATACACACACACACACACACACACATACACATACACACACATACACACACACACACACACACACACACATACACACATACACACACACACACACATACACACACACACATACACATACACACACACACATACACATACACACACACACACATACACACACACACACACACAGACACACATACACACACACACACACACACACACACACACATACACACATACACACACACACACACACACACACACATACACACGCACACACACACACACACACACACACCATCCATCGACCATGGCCTCGAAGAGAGGGGGGTGGGGTGGGGGGGATGAACACCTAGGTCAGGGTGTAGGCCGATCGTCACGCCCAGGACTCGAGCCCAGGCGGGTCCGACCCTCGTGCCGGGCCGCGCTGACTCACGGTCAGCAACGCTAAATCACGCCATCACTGAGGCCTGTGTGTGTGTGTGTGTGTGTGTTGGGGAGGAGGGGGGGGGGTGAGCCCCGTTAGGTCCCCCCCCCCCCGTGCCATGGCGTCATTATTTCTACGTGACCCCAGGAGCTGAGGGTGGGTGGGGGGGAGGGAGGGAGGGGACCCCCTGGGTACTACGGGGGAGGGGAGGTGACCACCCCACACCCCCCTCCCTCCCCCAACCTCCAATCCGGTCCTGACATCCAGTCACTAACCCACCCCCCTCCCCTCCCCTCCCCCTCCCCTCCCCCAGCAAGGTGACTCAGCCTTGAGGTGGGGGGGGAGGAGGGCGTGTGGGGGGGGGAGGGGGGTCAACATATCGAACACATAACACTGACTCATCCACACACACACATACACACACACACACACACACACACGACATACCATAACACACACACACACACAAGCGCATACGTACACACACCCACATACGTACACACGTACGTACAGGGACACACACACAAGAGGGGGCTGTTAGAAAACGTGCTGAGGGGGGGTGGTCATACGCCCTGGTAGTGATCTTCGCTCACTGTAACACCAGTTATCATGAACACACACACACACACACACACACACACAAACAGACACAGATACACAGATACACACACACACACACAGATACACAGATACATACACACACACACACACACACAGATACACAGATATACACACACACACACACAGATACACAGATACACACACACACACAGGTTCTCCAGACACTCTCCAACACCACCCCGCCACCCTCGTCGCCAGAGAGAGAGAAAGAGATCCCTCGTCCCCTGGGTTGCAGTTCACCACCACACCACAGGATCGGTCTCCAATCACTGTCAACAACACGTCTTACAACACGTATTACAACTTTGTATTTGTAGAAAGACAAGTGAACCATTCCACATCTTACAACTCCTACGTCATGTATTCTATCAGTATACATTCCACATCTTACAACTCCTACGTCATGTATTCTATCAGTATACATTCCACATCTTACAACTCCTACGTCATGTATTCTATCAGTATACATTCATCATTCCGCTCCAATCTATTCAATAAACATGTAATCGTATTCATATTCATAATGATCACTATCTTATATGTATTATCATGTGGTCAACAACGTGTTCGTGGCCTCACTGCTATACTCATACAAAAACGTAAACATCATCACTATCATTAATACCTCATCACCATCATCTTCACTATCATTAATACCTCATTACCATCATCTTCACTATCATTAATACCTCATCATCATCATCTTCACTATCATTACTTCATTATCATCATCATCTTCACTATCATTAATACCTCATCATCATCATCTTCACTATCATTACCTCATCATTATCTTTACTATCATTACCTCATCATTATCTTCACTATCATTACCTCATTATCTTCACTATCATTACCTCATCATTTTCACTACCATTACCTCATTATCACCTTCACTACCATTACCACATCATCATCACTACCATTACCACATCATCATCACCACCATTACCTCACCATCAGCCACCATTACCTCACCATCAGCCACCATTACCTCACCATCAACCACCATTACCTCACCATCAACCACCATTACCTCACCATCAACCACCATTACCTCACCATCAACCACCATTACCTCACCATCAGCCATCATTACTTCCTCATACAACTCACAGTAAACAAAAGAGGAAAACAAAAACATGACGGGAAGCGCAGTTGCTAAAAACCAGTTTTCTTTTTTTTTTGTATACAAAAGACAAGTGAGGAGACAATGAACCAGTAGCCAGCATGTGGGTGACCAGGCAGACGAGGTACCTACCTGCCTGGTACCTTGTACAAAGCGGGAGGGGGGGGTTGACCAGAGACACAGGTAAGGTACCTGGTATTCTGTACATGTGAGGGTGTATGACCAGGGTGTATATACCTTGTGTATGTGGGTCTGTATGACCAGGCCTGGTACCTTGTGTATGTGGGTCTGTATGACCAGGTAGGTATCTGGTACCTTTCGTAACACGTCAGTATCACTCGTAACACGTCGTTACCACACGTAACACGTCATCAAAGACTGTAACACACGTCATTAACGCACGTAACGCGTCGTTAACACTCCTATGTAACAGGACGAGCCACGGAATCCAGAGGGTCGTTACGAGGGGAGGGGAGGGGAGGGGAGGGGAGGGGGTGGGATCAGCGGTTAGGGGTCAAGCAGGGGGGGGGGAGGGGAAGGAGGGAGTGAGGGTTGAGGGTCACGCACGATCAATGACCTTTAATCAAGGCGGGGGGGGAGGGGGTCACACCACCCCCCCCAGGTAAAGGGGGGGTGGAGGAACCATTAAAGGGGGGAGGGGGGGGAGGGGGGGGGGGGTTGGTGTCTGACCTTGACACTACTGTTGAGGGAGGGACGCCCCAGGAGGGGGGAGAGGGAGGGGAGGGGAGGAGGAAGAAGAAAAGGGACAGTGGGGAGGGTAATTATGTATCGACCTAAGACGTACACACACACACACACACACAAGGCGGCCCAGAAAACGGGCGAGCGTGAGTGTGGGTTGCCCACTTGAGAGTTGTGCCGAGAAGTGCTTAGTGGAATGTCAGGTGGAGGGAGGGAGGGAGGGAGGGCTCTCTCTCTCTCTCTCTCTCTCTCTCTCTCTCTCTCTCTATCTATCTCTCTCTCTCACATTCAACAGAAGACTTACCGACGGTGGTATACAACAGTCCGGGACGAAGCCCTGGCCGCTGACACACACGACACGAAGAGGAGGGGGCGCACGCGCGGTGATCGCTACGCGCCAGTCGAAGCCTTCTGGGCAAACACACACCCCTCCACCTCCCCCCTCGTCTCCCAACCCCACCTCCCCCCTTTGCCATTTTACTCTCCCCCACCCCCCAACCTCTCCCCCCCTCCACCCTTACTCTCCCCACCCCCCAACCTCTCCCCCCCTCCACCCTTACTCTCACCACCTCTTGACCATCTCCCCTCACCCCCCACCTCAGCCAGCAGAGCACTGTCTTGCCCCGAGCAAGGGGGTGGGGGGGGAGAGAGACTACACTATAGACACAACAAACAAACAAACAAACACACACACACAGACTCTTCTCTCCAGTGTATTTATTCTTGTTCTCAAGAACACACACACACACACACACACACACACAGACTCTTCTCTCCAGTGTATTTATTCTTGTTCTCAAGAACACACACACACACACACAAGCCGCCCCCCCTCCTCAAACACCTGCTGTTTTTGCGTGTTTTTGCTCAAGAGGCAAAGACACTCCCTCCCCCCCCACCCCCGTGTATCTATCTCATTTCGAACATAAACATAAACACTCGCATTCCCATTTTCTTCCACTCAGTTTGAAGACACGATCAGTCTCCCCCTTACAACCCCAGAGCCACTACACAACCATCCCCCCTTACATAACCCCAGAGAAAAACACAACCATCCCCCTTACATAATCCCAGAGAAAAACACAACCATCCCCCTTACATAATCCCCAGAGAAAAACACAACCATCCCCCTTACATAACACGAGAGCCAAAACACAACCATCCCCCTTACATAACCCCTGTCACCAAACAACCAATCCCCCCTTACATGACCCCAGTGCCACTACACAATCATAACCCCCCCTTACACAACACCATTGCCACAACACAACCATCTCACCTTATACAACACCAGTGTCACAACACAACCATCTCACCTTACACA
>NC_092228.1:40643530-40648530 GCF_036320965.1 Panulirus ornatus
CCGTACAGTACAAGAGATGGGGCCCCCACCACCAGTGTACAACCCCCTCCCCGTACAGTACAAGAGATGGGGCCCCCCCACCAGTGTACAACCCCCTCCCCGTACAGTACAAGAGATGGGGCCCCCACCACCAGTGTACAACCCCCTCCCCGTACAGTAACTATACACACCCACCTTCCTCCAATTCATCCTAGACACAGACACACAAGCATACGACACGCGACGACCACAGACGGGGTGTGGCAGGAGGTCGTACCGTCATGTGGAGGAGGTCGTACCGTCATGTGGAGGTCGTACCGTCGTGTGGGAGGAGGTCGTACCGTCATGTGGATGAGGTCGTACCGTCGTGTGGGAGGTCGTACCGTCGTGTGGGAGGTCGTACCGTCGTGTGGAGGTCGTACCGTCATGTGGAGGAGGTCGTACCGTCGTGTGGAGGAGGTCGTACCGTCGTGTGGGAGGAGGTCGTACCGTCGTGTGTGAGGAGGTCGTACCGTCGTGTGGGAGGAGGTCGTACCGTCATGTGGGAGGAGGTCGTACCGTCATGTGGGAGGAGGTCGTACCGTCGTGTGTGGCAGGAGGACGACCCGCACGACTCTCTCTACCCCAGACTCCCGGCTATATATAACCCCGCTATCTTGGACACTTTCTCCCGCTAAAATAGACCTCTCCAGGGGGGGGGGGACACCCGGGGTCCTCCCCTCCCTCCCCCCCTAGTGCTGGGGATACCCAGAGTTTACCTCCCTCTGCTGGGATACCTGTAGTTTACCTCCCATCTCTGCGATACCTGTAGTTTACCTCCCTGTGCTGGGAATACCTGTAGTTTACCTCCCATCTCTGCGATACCTGTAGTTTACCTCCCATCTCTGGGATACCTGTAGTCTACCTCCCTGTGCTGGGAATACCTGTAGTTTACCTCCCATCTCTGTGATACCTGTAGTTTACCTCCCATCTCTGCGATACCTGTAGTTTACCTCCCATCTCTGGGATACCTGTAGTCTACCTCCCATCTCTGCGATACCTGTAGTTTACCTCCCATCTCTGGGATACCTGTAGTTTACCTCCCATCTCTGGGATACCTGTAGTCTACCTCCCTGTGCTGGGAATACCTGTAGTTTACCTCCCATCTCTGGGATACCTGTAGTTTACCTCCCATCTCTGGGATACCTGTAGTTTACCTCCCTGTGCTGGGAATACCTGTAGTTTACCTCCCATCTCTGGGAATACCTGTAGTCTACCTCCCTGTGCTGGGAATACCTGTAGTTTACCTCCCATCTCTGGGATACCTGTAGTTTACCTCCCATCTCTGGGATACCTGTAGTTTACTTCCCATCTCTGGGAATACCTGTAGTTTACCTCCCATCTCTGGGATACCTGTAGATTACCTCCCATCTCTGGGATACCTGTAGTTTACCTCCCATCTCTGGGATACCTGTAGTTTACCTCCCATCTCTGGGATACCTGTAGTTTACCTCCCATCTCTGGGATACCTGTAGATTACCTCCCATCTCTGGGATACCTGTAGTTTACCTACCATCTCTGCGATACCTGTAGTTTACCTCCCATCTCTGGGATACCTGTAGTTTACCTCCCATCTCTGGGATACCTGTAGTTTACCTCCCATCTCTGGGATACCTGTAGTTTACTTCCCATCTCTGGGAATACCTGTAGTTTACCTCCCATCTCTGGGAATACCTGTAGTCTACCTCCCTGTGCTGGGAATACCTGTAGTTTACCTCCCATCTCTGTGATACCTGTAGTTTACCTCCCATCTCTGGGATACCTGTAGTTTACCCACCACGCGTGAGTATCCAATCTAACCCTTTCCCTGCCACGCCCCCAGCGGTTTACCCACGTTACATGAGCTAACGCGAGTTTACCTCCCGTTACGAGAGGGACGTGGGAGTTTACCTCCCCTGTAAGAGGGGTTCCTCCCACCCCCTGCAGTACAGAAGACGTATGCAGGTTGCCAACACTATGAGTGCGTTACGTCACACCCTGGCCCGTGTGACGAAGGTCTTGTGACGCCGTGTGCGTCACGCAAAGTGCTCCATGGTGTGTGTGTGTGTGTGTGTGTGTGTGTGTGTGTGTGTGTATGTTACCTCTAACACGCTGGCCAAACGTGTTGTCACACAGGTACCACGATCTGGTCACACACACACTACACGAGGTAGTAACGCTGGTCACACACACACCACACGAGGTAGTAACGCTGGTCACACACACACCACACGAGGTAGTAACGCTGGTCACACACACACACACACGAGGTAGTAACGCTGGTCACACACACACACACACACGAGGCAGTAATATCATCATTTGACCTCCCCGAGTCCCATCTCCCGTTTTCTTGCCAATGATCTACAACAGCGACAGATGACCTCTGACCCCCCTTCATCATCTTCAGTATGACCTCTGACGCGACCGACCCCCCCAGACCAAGTAGTTAGAGGACCAAGAACCACCCCCCCCCTTAAACCAAGTAGTTAGAGGACCAAGAACCACCCCCCCCCCTTAAACCAAGTAGTTAGAGGACCAAGAACCACCCCCCCCCCTAAACCAAGTAGTTAGAGGACCAAGAACCACCCCCCCCTTAAACCAAGTAGTTAGAGGACCAAGAACCACCCCCCCCTAAACCAAGTAGTTAGAGGACCAAGAACCACCCCCCCCCTTAAACCAAGTAGTTAGAGGACCAAGAACCCCCCCCCCCCTTAAACCAAGTAGTTAGGGGACCAAGAACCACCCCCCCCTTAAACCAAGTAGTTAGAGGACCAAGAACCACCGTAATTATCACCAAGAAGCGAACATCTCCGACGCGTCGCGTGCTGGTGAGGGAACACTTGACCGTCGTGTCTGGGTAGAGAACGGGGCGCGGGTGTCTGCTTGCATACCTCGCGCGGCTGAACAAGCAAAGTTCAAGCACTCGTGGTTCCTCAGGGCGCCCCCCCCCCCCTCCACGCCTCTCCAGTGAACATAAAACAATAAAACCCAAAATAAACCCAGAACTTTGGGGAGGTCTTTAATTATACCCACTCCCTTACTAGCGCCTCGAGTTGCGACTATATCATCCTCCACTTATTCCACATCCAACCAGCGAAATTATATATATATATATATATATATATATATATATATATATATATATATATATATATGTGTGTGTGTGTGTGTGTGTGTGTGTGTGTGTGTGTGTGTGTTGTGCGCGTCTCTTCGTTGTTTATCAATTGACTTATATTTCTCTTTTGTGTCTCCCCTGATGATGTGATTATTGCACGTAAGTGCACTTGGGAACTTATCTCGTTTCATTTCTCACGTGGACATATATATATTGGAATCACAATTTTGCGCGTGATCAAGTATGTTCCTATGAGTCCACGGGGGAAAATGAAACACAATAAGTTGCCAAGTGCACTTTCGTGTCATAATCACATCATCATCAGGGGAGACACAAGAGAGAAATATAACAGTCAGTTGATATACATCGAAAAGACGTAGCTAGGACGCCATTTGGTAAACATGTGATTGTCCAAGACAGACAACGAGTGTATCATAAACTTATTATGTGGACAACAAGGGGATTTGTTTACAAATTTTATCAACACTAAAGCTATCCAATTTTGTACGACCCCTTGGCCACGACAGGACGACCCTTGAGCACGACGATACGACCCTTGAGCACGACGGTATACGACCCTTGACCACGACGGTATACGACCCTTAGAGCCGTGTGACAATCTGACCTTTGACCAAACCCTTTAAGGGAGGAGAACAGCTGTTCGGGTTATACATTGATCAGTAGAGAACACTTGTGCTGTGTGTGTGTGTGTGTGTGTGTGTGTTACACAGAACACTTGTTCTTCCTCTGTTGTTCAGTACAGAACATCTGTGCAGAATCCACGTAGTTCCAGACACACTGATGTGGCTGTTATGTATCAATCACCACAAAAACATAACTGTACAGACAGTCTGTTACTGAGTACAGATACAGTCTGTTATGTAGTTACAGTCTGTTTATGGGTTCAGTTTGTTACAGTAATGACTTAATGAGTAAACAATCTGTTCATGAGTATAGACAGTCTGTTAATGGTTCAGTCTGTTACAGTAATGACTTAATGAGTAAACAATCTGTTGATGAGTACAGACAGTCTGTTAATGGGTTCACTCTGTTATAGTAATGTCTGTTAATGAGTAAACAATCTGTTGATGAGTACAGACAGTCTGTTAATGGGTTCAGTCTGTTATAGTAATGTCTGTTAATGAGTAAACACAAACTGTTCATGAGTACAGACAGTCTGTTAATGGGTTCAGTCTGTTATAGTAATGTCTGTTAATGAGTAAACACAATCTGTTCATGAGTACAGACAGTCTATTATTGAGTACAGACACTCTGTCTGTTAATGAGCACACACAATCAATGAGTACAGACAACGGCCACATGTGGCGTTCGTTAACGAAGTACAGACACACACACACCTGACACCAGCCGGGCGTCTGTTAATGAGCAGACACACACACACACACACACCTGGGTCAGCTCCTGCATGTTAATCACCACAGACGTACACGTGTGCGCATGGCGCCAGATCCCGTGGGATATTTATATCCCAACTGTCGTTGTGACCTTGGGATAGGCAGGAAAGAGGGCGCTGGATAGTGTGCCGAACCGAAGCTTCCATTACCACACTACCCCCAATCGCTCACTAACGACCCCGAACCATCGCGTTAACTAGCCCCCCCCATCCCTCGTCTCTCTCTCTCTCTCTCTCTCTCTCTCTCTCTCTCTCTCTCTCTATCCCTGGTCCCTCCAGCGACCAACCAGCTTTCAGGAGGCTTCGGGACTTCGTGACGAGCCTCTGACGTCACTCACGTCAGCATGCAACCCCCCCCCCCGGGGGCGGGCGGGCGTTCACCAAAACAAAAGAAAGCGCGCGAAAACTTCCCGCCAAAAATAACGAAAACGGGAGGGAAAAACACCAGAATTGGCGCGCGCGGGGCAGGTC
>NC_092228.1:40653530-40668530 GCF_036320965.1 Panulirus ornatus
TGCAGGCACGCACTGTGGCCCACCCCTGCAGGCACGCACTGTGGCCCACCCCTGCAGACACCCACTGTGGCCCACCCCTGCAGACACCCACTGTGGCCCACCCCTGCAGGCACGCACTGTGGCCCACCCCTGCAGGCACGCACTGTGGCCCACCCCTGCAGGCACGCACTGTGGCCCACCCCTGCAGGCACGCACTGTGGCCCACCCCTGCAGGCACGCACTGTGGCCCACCCCTGCAGGCACGCACTGTGGCCCACCCACTGCAGGCACGCACTGTGGCCCACCCCTGCAGGCACGCACTGTGGCCCAACCCTGCAGGCACGCACTGTGGCCCAACCCTGCAGGCACGCACTGTGGCCCACCCCTGCAGGCACGCACTGTGGCCCATCCCTGCAGGCACGCACTGTGGCCCACCCCTGCAGGCACGCACTGTGGCCACCACGTCTCCCCCACCACCCACCAACGACGTGCGGGGAGGGGAGGGGGGGGGTGTGTGGGGGGTGTTCGACCAGCTGGGTCCACATGAGTGTGGCCACATGGCCACCACATGCAGGTCACCAGGCTATCATCATCACAACATCATCACTACATGATCTAGCCACACGTCTCCAGAATTACAGGCGAGTTATCCACTGGGGAGACGAGATGGGTGGGGAGATGGGTGGGGAGATGGGTTGGGGAGATGGGTGGGGAGATGGGTTGGGGAGATGGGTGGGGAGAAGGGTTGGGGAGATGGGTGGGGAGATGGGTTGGGGAGATGGGTTGGGGAGATGGGTGGGGAGATGGGTTGGGGAGATGGGTGGGGAGATGGGTGGGGAGATGGGTTGGGGAGATGGGTTGGGGAGCGTGTACTGCGGTGACAATATCCTCCCCAGCCTCCCCCCCTCTACATAAGTGACGACCTCCGTGTTGTAAATATCTCCCCACCCTCACCCACCCACGGGGAGGAAGCAGCCTTCTCCCTTAATGCACCCCCTCCCCACCCACCGGTGGGTGGGGAGGGGGTGACAACAACACGACCATCATGCACGACGGTACGACCTGGAAAACCGGTCGTACGACCCTTGTAAACACACGACGGCGGTACGACCTGACCCTTTACGAGGTCAGGTCAAAGGGTCAGTCCGGCCTACCTACGGGGGGGGTCGTACCACCCTCGGGGGGGGAGGGGGGTGTAGTGGTCAAGGGTCGTACCCCTACATGTAAACAAACACGACGAGTACACTTGATAGAAAATGGTGGGTGGGTGGTGGCGATGATGATCCTTCCCACAACAGAAAACCAGAGGAGGTTGTCTGGTGCACAACAGAGATGTGCAGCTGTGGTCAGGGCCAGCCAAGAGCAGCCATCTGTGGGCAAGATGGCTATAAATACATCCTCCGTCGCACACATACACCACCACCTGCCACAGCTGGTGGTACTGGGTGGGGGAGAGACCCCCTCCTCCCCACTACTGGTCACCACCACCTGCCACAGCTGGTGGTACTGGGTGGGTGGGGGGAGAGACCCTCTCCTCCCCACTACTGGTCACCACCACCTGCCACAGCTGGTTCTACTGGGTAGGGGAAGACATCACCCTCCCTCCCCAGTACTGGCCACCACCACCAGCTGTGGCATGCCACAGCTGGTGGTACCGAGATCATGGCCACCATCTACCACACACACACACACATACACACACATACACACACGTACAGACTGGTGTGTGTGTGTGTGTGTGTGTGTGTGTGTGTGTGTGTGTGTGTGTGTGGGTGTGTCAGTTTGAACAACAATAATAATAATAAAAATAACAAAAATAATAATAATAATTTTTTTTTTTTTTTTTTTTTTATACTTTGTCGCTGTCTCCCGCGTTTGCGAGGTAGCGCAAGGAAACAGACGAAAGAAATGGCCCAACCCCCCCCCCCCCATACACATGTACATACACACGTCCACACACGCAAATATACATACCTACACAGCTTTCCATGGTTTACCCCAGACGCTTCACATGCCCCGACTCAATCCACTGACAGCACGTCAACCCCTGTATACCACATCGCTCCAATTCACTCTATTCCTTGCCCTCCTTACACCCTCCTGCATGTTCAGGCCCCGATCACACAAAATCTTTTTCACTCCATCTTTCCACCTCCAATTTGGTCTCCCTCTTCTCCTCGTTCCCTCCACCTCCGACACATATATCCTCTTGGTCAATCTTTCCTCACTCATTCTCTCCATGTGACCAAACCATTTCAAAACACCCTCTTCTGCTCTCTCAACCACGCTCTTTTTATTTCCACACATCTCTCTTACCCTTACGTTACTTACTCGATCAAACCACCTCACACCACACATTGTCCTCAAACATCTCATTTCCAGCACATCCATCCTCCTGCGCACAACTCTATCCATAGCCCACGCCTCGCAACCATACAACATTGTTGGAACCACTATTCCTTCAAACATACCCATTTTTGCTTTCCGAGATACTGTTCTCGACTTCCACACATTTTTCAAGGCTCCCAAAATTTTCGCCCCCTCCCCCACCCTATGATCCACTTCCGCTTCCATGGTTCCATCCGCTGACAGATCCACTCCCAGATATCTAAAACACTTCACTTCCTCCAGTTTTTCTCCATTCAAACTCACCTCCCAATTGACTTGACCCTCAACCCTACTGTACCTAATAACCTTGCTCTTATTCACATTTACTCTTAACTTTCTTCTTCCACACACTTTACCAAACTCAGTCACCAGCTTCTGCAGTTTCTCACATGAATCAGCCACCAGCGCTGTATCATCAGCGAACAACAACTGACTCACTTCCCAAGCTCTCTCATCCCCAACAGACTTCATACTTGCCCCTCTTTCCAGGACTCTTGCATTTACCTCCCTAACAACCCCATCCATAAACAAATTAAACAACCATGGAGACATCACACACCCCTGCCGCAAACCTACATTCACTGAGAACCAATCACTTTCCTCTCTTCCTACACGTACACATGCCTTACATCCTCGATAAAAACTTTTCACTGCTTCTAACAACTTGCCTCCCACACCATATATTCTTAATACCTTCCACAGAGCATCTCTATCAACTCTATCATATGCCTTCTCCAGATCCATAAATGCTACATACAAATCCATTTGCTTTTCTAAGTATTTCTCACATACATTCTTCAAAGCAAACACCTGATCCACACATCCTCTAACACTTCTGAAACCGCACTGCTCTTCCCCAATCTGATGCTCTGTACATGCCTTCACCCTCTCAATCAATACCCTCCCATATAATTTACCAGGAATACTCAACAAACTTATACCTCTGTAATTTGAGCACTCACTCTTATCCCCTTTGCCTTTGTACAATGGCACTATGCACGCATTCCGCCAATCCTCAGGCACCTCACCATGAGTCATACATACATTAAATAACCTTACCAACCAGTCAACAATACAGTCACCCCCTTTTTTAATAAATTCCACTGCAATACCATCCAAACCTGCTGCCTTGCCGGCTTTCATCTTCCGCAAAGCTTTTACTACCTTTTACTACTTTTACTAATAATAATAATAATAATAACATAATAATAACATTATCATTATTATTATTAAAATAATAATAAAAATAATAATAATAACAATATGTAGTACACCGGGAGCAGGTCTGGCCGCTGGTAACATACATATAGAACCCCCCCCCCATCTTCTATAACATGTTGTTGACGGTATAAATATAGTGACCCCCCCCTCCCCCCATCTTCTATAACATGTTGTTGACGGTATAAATATAGTGACCCCCCCCTCCCCCCATCTTCTATAACATGTTGTTGACGGTATACATATAGTGACCCCCCCTCCCCCATCTTCTATAACATGTTGATGGTATACATATAGTGACCCCCCCTCCCCCATCTTCTATAACATGTTGTCGACGGTATACATATAGTGACCCCCCTCCCCCATCTTCTATAACATGTTGTCGACGGTATATGTCACAACTACAGCGTTATGTAACGGTACAGTCGGTCTGTACCGGCGTCAGAAGTGAGCAGGAAGACATGGGTTCAAAATACAGCGACTACAGAAGACATTGGTGGTCAAATACAACAACTGGGAGGACTCTAGTTGTTAAATACAACAGTTGTGGGATACAACATAAATAATGTTGTCAAATACAATAATAAAGAGGACACTGGTTGTCAAATACAATAACACAGGTCACTGGTTGTCAAATACAATAACACGGGACATTGGATGTCAAATACAATACAGGAAAATGGTTGTCAAATACAACAACACACAGGATATTGGTTGTCAAATACAATAACACAGAGGTCACTGGTTGTCAAATACAATAACACAGAGGACACTGGTTGTCAAATACAACACGGGACAATGGCTGTCAAATACAACATAGGACAATGGTTGTCAAATACAACAACAACACAGAGGACAATGGTTGTGAGAGACCATAACAGTGAAGACACACACTGGTGTTCATAACACAATAGAGTCCGGTAATTGTGCATCACAATAACAAGGTTATAAATAATGTTGTGATACAACACTGGCTCATTCATCATAATAAAACACCACGACAGGAGGGGGGTTGTTATTTTTGTGAACGACCTGGCTGGCCAGCACAGTTAGAGGTCACGACCTCTCACAAGTAATGGTCGTGACCTGGAATTATGTTCCTTCTCTGTCTAGTGGACGACATGTTACATGGACGACATGTTTGGTTCTCGTACACACGATGTACGACCCTCAGGTCTCAGGTCATCAAAACGAAGGGTTTGTACCGTCGTGGTCAAGGGTCGTATACCGTCGTGGTCAAGGGTCGTATACCGTCGTGGTCAAGGGTCGTATACCATCGTGGTCAAGGGTCGTATACCGTCGTGGTCAAGGGTCGTATACCGTCGTGGTCAAGGGTCGTATACCGTCGTGGTCAAGGGTCGTATACCGTCGTGGTCAAGGGGTCGTGTACCGTCGTGGTCAAGGGGTCGTGTACCGTCGTGGTCAAGGGTCATATACCGTCGTGGTCAAGGGTCGTTATATACCGTCGTGGTCAAGGGTCGTATACCGTCGTGGTCAAGGGTCGTATACCGTCGTGGTCAAGGGGTCGTATACCGTCGTGGTCAAGGGGTCGTGTACCGTCGTACTCAAGGGTCGTATACCGTCGTACTCAAGGGTCGTATACCGTCGTACTCAAGGGTCGTATACCGTCGTGGTCAAGGGTCGTATACCGTCGTGGTCAAGGGTCGTATACCGTCGTGGTCAAGGGTCGTATACCGTCGTACTCAAGGGTCGTATACCGTCGTACTCAAGGGTCGTATACCGTCGTGGTCAAGGGTCGTATACCGTCGTGGTCAAGGGTCGTATACCGTCGTGGTCAAGGGTCGTATACCGTCGTGGTCAAGGGTCGTATACCGTCGTGGTCAAGGGTCGTATACCATCGTGGTCAAGGGTCGTATACCGTCGTGGTCAAGGGTCGTATACCATCGTGGTCAAGGGTCGTATACCGTCGTGGTCAAGGGTCGTATACCGTCGTGGTCAAGGGTCGTAACGTAAACAAGACGTTAGAATGGTTCGCTGTGTGTGTGTGTGTGTGTGTGGGGGGGGGGGGGGGGACAGATTTTAAGACATGTTGTAGTTGTGAGGGACGACAAGTGTTGTATGGTGGCCAGGCCAACTTGCAAGGGTCCATACGTCTGTCCCCCCAAACAACCACACTAACAAGCAAACAACCACACTAACAAGCAAACAACCTCAACTATGCGTTACGACGCACTGGGAACAACAACAACAACAACAACCCTACCCCCCCCCCTCCTTTACTATGCAATGTTTACCCTCACAAAGTTTAAAAAAGTTCAACTCTTCAAACGAGGGAAGGTTTAAAAAGTTCCCCACACACACACACACACACCTCAACAGCCTCATAATATATGAGGGCTTCCTCTACCACACACACTTGTGTTGTAACATTACCCAGTCTTTATCTATGGCAAGTACAGTTCCCATTGCAGGCCTAGGTGTTCACCGTTACATCTCACGAATGATACCTGCGTATATATAGGACTGAACCTTTGAGGGAATATCCTCACTTGGCCACCTTCCCTGTTCCTTCTTTTGGAAAATTAAAAACGAGAGGGGAGGATTTCCAGCCCCCCTCAGCTCCCTCCCCTTTTAGTCGCCCTCTACGACACGCAGGGAATACGTGGCAAGTATTCTTCCTCCCCTATCCCCAGGGATGAATAAAGGCAGACAGTATGAATTATGTACATGTGTATATATGTATGTGTCTGTATGTGTATATATATGTATACGTTGAGATGTATAGGTATGTCTATTGGCGTGTGTGGTCGTGTATGTATATACATGTGTATGTGGGTGGGTTGGGCCATTCTTTCGTCTGTTTCCTTGCGCTACCTCGCTAACGCGGGAGACGGCGACAAAGTATAAATAAATAAATACCAAACATCATCTTGGTGTCCCATAATCCCGTTTCTACACAGGTCTCCGGCAGCGCTGCAGAAGCCAGTCACGTCCACCATGCGAGGGAACACGGGTCACGGAGTGCCGTGATAGAGCAAGAAAACGTGTGTCGGCCCAATGAAAAAATATGCCAGCTGACCCGAGCCGCTGTCCACAGTCTCCACCCCCCCACCACCCACACCCGAGCTGCTGTGTGTGCATCTCCCCCCCCCCCCCCCCGGCATGGACGGGGGGGGGGTCATGTGTTGAGAATGGTGTGTGTGTGTGTGTGTGTGTGTGTGTGTGTGTGTGTGTGTGTGTGTGATGATGAGAGATTTGATGATGCTGTCCAGGGCGAAGGAGAAAGTGTGACCCGTACATGTATAGGAAGTGGCAGACTGGATTTTATGACTAGATTGGACAGGCGCTTGTATGGTGTATGTAGAGTCATTAGATTGGACAGGCGCTTGTATGGTGTATGTAGAGTCATTAGATTGAGCAAGCGCTTGTATAGTGTATGTAGAGTCACTAGATTGGACAAACGCTTGTATGGTGTATGTAGAGTCACTAGATTGGGCAAGCACTTGTAGAGTGTATGTAGAGTCACTAGATTGGGCAAACGCTTATATATAGCATGTAGAGTCACTAGATTGGACAAGCGTTTATATATAGCATGTAGAATCAGTAGACTGGACAAGCGTTTATATATAGCATGTAGAGTCACTAGATTGGACAAGCGTTTCTATATAGCATGTAGAGTCACTACATTGGACAAGCGCTTTTAGAGTGTATGTAGAGTCATTAAGGTATGCAAAGGATGTGTTAATCTCGCACATGTCAGGGTGGCAGGGCCCTGTAAACCCATGTTCTTTAAATATGAAGCTGGGGGAGGGGGGGGGTGGTGATGGAAGGTGGTCATGAAGTGGTGTGGTATGGTGTAGATGGCAGGAGACAGATGATGTCACAAAGACTTCACACTGCTGAGCGAGCTGACGTCAGGGTGTGCTAGAAGTACTTCCTGTTCTGGTCCTGCGGTGTCCGGGTTCGAGTCTGGCGTTGCCAAGCAGCCGGTGACTGTTCCGTGTTCTCTAGAGTCTGGCGCGGTGTACAACCCGCCCCCCCACCACAACAACACTTCCTTCTGACACGCTGAGGGTGACTAGGAGGTGAGGTGAGGTGTGAGGTGAGGGTGAGGGGTGAGGTGAGGTGAGGTGAGGGGGTGTTTACGATGGACGGGATACTAAAGGAAATTAACCATTCTTCGTTTATATCTGGAATTAGTTGATGTTGTGAGGAGGTTTGACCTTTCTGTGTGGCCCTTGTGTTGATGTGTGTGTGTGTGTGTGTGTGTGTGTGTGTGTGTGTGTGTGGTGGGGGGGGGGGGGGTCATCAATACATTCCTGGGCCCCAGTCCCGCAGCCGGGATCTTCCACCAACACACACACACACACACACACACACACACAGGCCCCGCCCTCAAGGTCACAACCTAGACCCCACCCCACCCCTCTCTTTGTAGGGAGGCAGGGAGGGAGGGTGAGAGGCAGGGAGGGTGGGTGAGAGGCAGGGAGGGAGGGAGGGAGAGAGGGAGGGAGGGAGGGAGGGTGAGAGGCAGGGAGGGTGAGTGAGAGGCAGGGAGGGAGAGAGGGAGGGAGGGAGGGAGGGTGAGAGGCAGGGAGGGTGAGTGAGAGGCAGGGAGGGAGGGAGAGAGGCAGGGAGGGAGGGAGAGAGGGAGGGAGGGAGGGAGAGAGGCAGGGAGGGAGAGGCAGGGAGGGAGGGTGAGAGGCAGGGAGGGAGTGTGAGAGGCAGGGAGGGAGGGTGAGAGGCAGGGAGGGAGGGAGAGAGGCAGGGAGGGAGAGCCAAGTGAAGGGTGGGAGCCAGGGAGGGACAGAGGGCTGCTGGGTGAGAGCCAGGGAGAGAGAGAGGGAGAGGGAGGGAGGGAGGGAAGGCAGGGAGAAAGAGAGGGAGAGGGAGAGAGAGAGAGGGAGGAAAGGCCAGTAGAGAGAGAGAGAGAGAGAGAGAGAGAGAGAGAGAGAGAGAGAGAGAGAGAGAGAGAGAGAGAGAGAGAGAGAGAAAGCACCAGGGAGAGGGAGAAAAGGCCGGGGGAGAGAGAGAGCCAGGGAGAGAGGGAGGGAGGGAGAGGGAGAGGCAGTATAGATCTGCATGAAGGACCAGACGCAAGCATCACTCTCCCCGGTCACCCGCTCACTCACTCCCTCCCTGAACCAACCATCACCTTTACTAACACTCTCTCCCCACCACCACCACCTCCTCCCCCAACACTCTCTCCCCACCACCACCTCCTCCTCCCCCAACACTCCTCTTCCCACAACCCACCACCACCTCCTCCCCCCTCACACTCTCTCCCCACCACCACCATCCTACTTACCCTCCTCAGCTATTCACTTTCCTCACACCCCAAAACACACACTCTCCCCCACCAACCTCACCACCTCCTCCCCCAACACTCTCCACCCCCACCACACAACCTCCCCTCCCCCAGCACCACTCTCTCCCCACCACCACCTTCCTCCTCCAACACTCTCTCCCCATCGTCCTCCTCCCCCTCATGCTGCCGGGCAACCCCCACCCCCCCCACACCCCCGCCGCCCTCATGACCCTGCCCATATCTACAAACCCTCCTCCTCCTCCCCCCCCCCCCCCCACCGACTCCCCACCTTCCACAGAGCCCGGGAAATCGCTTTTCCCATCACTACGCCACACACCAACATCTGTACTACAACAAACAAATACTTCAATAACAACAACAATAACCATCTAATTAATACCCTTCAGTGTGGTGGGGTAAATAAATCACGTTATTTATGTAAATTTTGGTCACTTACAACAATTTGTTTTCATTATTCGCTTCCGATTGGGATACAGAGTGTATCCGTTTCCCGGTGACTAAATAGGCATTATTCTTTCCAATCCCATCCCTTATCATGTAAAATTTCCGTGGTAGTACATACTCCATCGGGCTAACGAGGCTCCTCCAAGTTCCTTCCCTTGCTGGCCTTGTTGAGTTATCGTCTACGAGCCCGGAGGGAATGGTGGCTTGTGGGGAGGCGCCTTCCAGTTTCTTACCTTTTCTGGCGACGGGAATGGATGAAGGCAGCATGAATGAATAATAAATTGTGTATGATGTTTATGGCCCGTGGTGTGAGTGTGTAAGAGGCGTTTAACGTACATGCGTGCTTAGTGTGGGTGGGTTGGGCCATTCTTTCGTCTGTTTCCTTGCGCAACCTCCTAACGCGGAGACGTCACAAAGTATAAATAAATAAATACCAAACATCATCTTGGTGTCCCATAATCCCTTTCTACTCAGGTCTCCTGCAGCGCCTGCAGAAGCAGTCACTTCCACCATGCGAGGAACACGGTCACGAGTGCCGTGATAAGAGCAAGAAAACGTGTGTCGGCCCATTGAAAAAATATGCCAGCTGACCCCGAGCCGGCTGTCCACATCCTCTCCATCCCACCCCCCCCCCCCCCCCCCCCCCCCCCCCCCACCCCCCCCCCCAACCAAACACCCCACAACCACCAGCTGCGGAGTGTGCACTTCTTCCCCCCCCGGTTCTCCCCTTCTCCCCACCACCGGCATGGACGGGGGGGGGGGGGTGTCCATGTGTTAGAATGGTGTGTTTGTGGTGTGTGTGTGTGTGTGAGATGAGAGATTTGATGATGCTGTCCAGGCGAGGGAGAAAGTGTGACCCGGTACATGTATAGGAAGTGGCAGACACGGGATTTTTATGATAGATTGGACAAGCGCTTGTAAATGGTGTAATGTCGAAGTCACTAGATTGGGCAAGCGCTTGTTATAGTTTATGTAGAGTCCACTAAGACTGGACAAGCGCTTGTATATGTATGTAGAGTCACTAGTTGGGGGGCAATGCACTGTAGAGTGTAATGTAGAAATTCACTAGATTGGGCAAGCACTTGTAGAAGTTGTAAATGTAGCGTCATCCCGAGATTGGGCAACCTGATTATATGAGCCATGTAAGTCACTAGATTGGACAAGCGTTAAATAGAGCATTGTAGAGTCACTAGATTGGACAAGCGTTTATATATAGCATGTAAATCCACCTTTAAACCTCCTGGTTGGGACCAAGCGTTTTTATATAGCATGTAGATCACTAGATTGGACAAGCGTTTTTCATATAGCATGTAGAGTCACTAAGATTGGACAAGCGCTTGTAGAGTGTATGTAGAGTCCATTACGGTAATGCAGAAGGATGTTGGTTAATCTCGCACTAATGTCAGGGGTGGCAGGGACCTTGTAAAACCCATGTTCTTTAACTAAGAAGTTGGGGGAGGGGAGGGTGGTTTGATACGGTGGTCATGAAGTGGTGGGTGTGGTGTAGATGATGGCAGGAGACAGATGATGTCACAAAGACCTTAACAACTGCTGAAGCGAAGCTGGACGGTCAGGGTGTGCTAGAAGTACTTCCTGTCAGGTCCCTGCGGTGGTCCGGGATTCGATCTGTGGCGTGCCAAGCGAGGCCGGTGACTGTTTCCGACCGTGTTCTCTAGAGTCTTGGCGCGGTGTACAACCCGCCCCCCTATACCACAACAACCACTTCCTTCTACACGCTGAGGGTGACTAGGAGGTGAGGCGAGGTGTGAGGTGAGGTGTGGGGTGAGGGGAGGTGAGGTGAGGTGAGGTGAGGGGGGTGTTTACGATGACGGGATACTAAAGGATATTAACCAATTCTTCGTTTAAAGCTGGAATTAGTTTGATGTTGTGAGGAGGTTTGACCTTTCTGTGTGGCCCTTGTGTTGATGTCTGTGTGTGTGTGTGTGGTTGTGTGTGTGTGTTGTGTGTGTGTGTGTGTGTGTTGTGTGTGATTGATGAAGATTTGATTATGCTGTCAGTGCGAAGGAGAATAGTGTGACCCGTACATGTATAGGAAGGTGGCAGACTGGATTATTATGTCTATATTGGACAGGCGCTTGTATGGTTATTATAGTCATAAGATTGGACAGGCGCTAGTATGGTGTAAATGTAGAGTCTTAGATTTGGCAAGCGCTTGTATAGTGTATGAAGAGTCTCTATAAAAGATTGGACAAACGCTTGTAATGGTGTAGTAGAGTCACTAGATTGGCAATAGCACTTGTAGAGTGTATTTAGAGTCACTAGATTGGGCAAAACGCTTATATATATCATGTAGAGTCACTAGATTGGACAAGCGTTTATTATATAGCATGTAGATTCAGTAGACTTGGACAAGCGTTTATATATAGCATGTAGAATCACTAGATGACAAGCCGTTTCTATATAGCATGTAGAGTCACTACAATTGGACAGCGCTTTTAGATGTATTTAAGAGTCATTAAGGTATGCAAAGGACTGTGTTAATCCGCGCAAATGTCAGGGTGGCAGGGCCCTGAAACCCATGTTCTTTAAATATGAAGCTTGGGAGGGGGGGGTTGGATGGAAGGTGGTCATGAAGTGGGGTGGTATGTGTAGATGGCAGGAGACAGATGATGTCACAAAGACTACCCACTGCTGGAGCGAGTCTGACGTCAGGGTGGCTAGAAGTACTAATCCTGTTCTGGTCCTGCGGTGTCCGGGTCGAGTCTGGCGTTGCCAAGCAGCCGTTACCCTGTTCCTTGTTTCTCTAGATTCTGGCGCGGTGTACAACCCGCCCCCCCACCAAACCAAACAACACTTCCCTTCTGGGAACACCCCCAGACGCTGAGGGTGACTAAGGAGTGATGAGATGTTGAGGGTGAGGTGAGTGAGTGTGAGGGTGAGTGGGTGTTTACGAATGGACGGGATACTAAAGGAAATTAACCATTCTTCGTTTATATCTGGCAATTAAGTTGATGGTTGTGAGGAGGTTTTGGACCTTTCTGTGTGGCCCTTGTTGTTGATTGTAGTGTGTGTGTGTGTGTGTGTGGTGTGTGTTGGTGTGTGTGTGGTGGGGGGTGGGGGGGGTCATCAATACAATCCTGGCCCCAGTCCCGCAGCCGGGATCTTCCACCAACACACACACACACACACACACACACACTAGGCCCCGCCCTCAAGTCACAACCTAGACACCACCCCACCCCTCTCTTTGTTAGGGAGGCAGGAGGGAGGGTGGAGAGGCAGGGAGGGGGGGTGAGAGGCATGGGAGGGAGTGGAGGGAGAGGAGGGAAAGGAGGGAGGGGAGTGTGAGAGGCAGGGAGGGTGATTTGAGAGGCAGTGGAGTTGAGAGAGGGAGGGAGGGAGGGAGGTTGAAGGCAATAGGGAGGGTGTGTGAAGAGGCAAGGGAGGGAGGGAGAGAGTGCATGGAGGGAGAGCCAAGTGAAGGGTGGGAGCCAGGGAGGGAACAGAGGGCTGCCTGGTGAGAGCCAGGGAGATAGAGGGGAGAGGGGAGGATGGTAGGGAGGGAAGGTCAAGGGAGAAAGAGAGGGAGAGGGAGAGAAGTAGAGGGTAGTAAAAGGCCAGTAGAGAGAGAGATAGGATAGAGAGAGAGAGAGAGAATAGAGAGAGAATAGAGAGAGAGAGTAGAGAGAGATAGAGAGAGAAAGCACCATGGAGAGGAGAAAAGGCAGGTGGAGAGAGAGAAGCACCAAAGGGAGGAAGAGGGGAGGGGGGGAAGAGGGAGAGGCAAGTATAGATACTCATGAAGGACCAGACGCAAGCTTCACACTCCCCGTCACCCGCTCACATCACTCCCTCCCTGAACCAACCATCACCTTTACTAACACTCTCTCCCCACCACCACCACCTCCTCCCCCAACACTCTCTCCCACCAACCACCACCACCACCTCCTTCCTCACCCCAACACTCTCTCCCCACCACCACCTCCTCCCCCAACACTCTCTCCCCACCACCACCTCCTCCCCCAACACTCTCTCCCCACCACCACCACCTCCTCCCCCAACACTCTCTCCCCACCACCACCACCTCCTCCCCCAGCACTCTCTCCCCACCACCACCTCCTCCTCCAACACTCTCTCCCCATCTCCTCCTCCCCCTCATGCTGGCCGGCAACCCCCACCCCCCCCAAACCCCCGCCCTCCCCATGACACCTGTCATACACCCTCCTCCCCCCCCCCACCACCTCCAAGCCGGGAAATCGCTTTTCCATCACTAGCCACACCAACATCTGTACAAACAAACAAATACTTCAATAATAACAACAATTACCATCTAATTAATACCCTTCAGTGTGGTGGGGTAAATACATACCAGTTATTTATTTAATTTTGGTCACTTTACGAACAATTTGTTGTTCATTATTCGCTTCGTGGATACAGAGTGTATCCGGTTCCGGTGACTAATTAGGGCATTATTTTCCAATCCGCACTTTCATGTAAACTTTCCGTGGTAGTACACACTCCACGGGCTAACGAGGCTCCTCCAGTTCCTTCCTTGCTGGCTGTTGAGCCGGAGGGAGTGGTGGGTTGGGAGGCGCCTTCAGTTCTACTATTCTGGCGACGGGAATGGATGAAGGCAGCAAGAATGAATATATAAATGTGTATGTATGTATATGTCCGTGTGTGTGTGTGTGTAAGGGCGTTTACGTACATGCAGGTGTATGTGTGGGTGGGTTGGGCCATTCTTTCGTCTGTTTCCTTGCGCTACCTCGCTAACGCGGGAGACAACGACTAAGTATAATAATATATACATATATATATATATATATATATATATATATATATATATATATATATATATATATATATATATGGTACTATTGCTCTTCTTCAGCAGATAACCTGGTCATAGACCATCAGGTCTTGTGTTATCTGTCCCTCCCAATGGGGTTACGTCATGCACGTCAAAAGCTCGTCATGCGCTACATGTGCGTCCGCCTACGGTGTCTGGCAGCCACCACAGAGACACAGACAGACAACTGTGTGGTAAGAGGAATTTCCATCACATGTCCCCAACCCTAGCGTTGATGACTTGATGACTTCTAATGCTATATCATCAAAAATGTCATCATTCTAGCATTGATGGACCCGTTATGGTACAACATCATCAGAAATGTCATCAATGTCATCAATGACCCCCTCATGCCCTAACATCAACATATATCTATGTCATCAACATCTATCATTGATACGTCTAACATCATCACTGTAACAGTGACAAACAATTGTTCCTGGGTTATACAATTGATGTGGCTAGCACTGCCACAGTGAGCCTGTCATACATCAATTATCATCATTATTGACGAATTATTAAATGAGCACAACAATAACACACACACACACACGAACACACTCACGGATGTTGTGAAACATAACACATACATCAACGTACATATATCAACGTACATACCTACACACATACATCAACGTTCATACCTACACACATGCATCAACGTTCATACCTACACACATGCATCAACGTATATACCTACACACATACATCAACGTACATACCTACACACATACATCAACGTACATACCTACACACATACATCAACGTACATACCTACACACATACATCAACGTACATACCTACACACATACATCAACGTACATACCTACACACATACATCAACGTGCATACCTACACATACATCAACGTA
>NC_092228.1:40671030-40688530 GCF_036320965.1 Panulirus ornatus
CACATACATCAACCGTACATACCTACACCCATACATCCAACGTACATACTACACACATACCACAAAGTACATACCTACACAATACATCAACGTACATACCTACACACTTACATCAACGTTACATACCTACACACATACATCAACGTGCATACCTACACATACATCAACGTACATACCTACACACATACATCAACGTACATAACCTACAACACATACATCAACCACATACCTACACACATACATCAACGTACATACCTACACACATACATCAACGAACATACCTACACACATACATCAACGCCAATCACCTATCACACAGACATCAACGTACATACCACACACATACATCAACGTACATACCTACACACACATACATCAACGTACATACCTACACACCATACATCAACGACATACCTACACACATACTAGCAACGTACATGCACATACCTACACACAGACCGCTTACAGTAACACACAAAAACAATGTAAACAACAACCAAACCACAGAAGCAAACACACAGGGGTAAGAACTACCCCTCCCCTCCCCCCCGTCGTACTTTCAATGAGCGTGTAAAAGTAAACACAAACACACACACACACAAACTCGTAGAGATAGAGAGAGAGAGAGAGAGAGAGAGAGATAGAGATAGAGAGAGAGAGAGGAGAGAGAGAGAGAGAGAGAACCACAACACAAGGTACAATTCCATAATCCAGGAAGCCCCCCGGCTCCCGGTACCCACGACGGGTTACCACACACAACACACACACAAACACACACAACACACACAACACACGCACACGCACACACACACACAACACACACACACACCACACACAACACACACACACACAACACACACACACTCACAACAAAACCACACACACGCACACACACACACAACACACACACAAACACACAACACACACACACAACACAACACACACACACACAACACACTACACACACACAACACACACACACAACAACACACACACACACACAACACACACACAAAAACACACACACACACACAACACACACACACAACACAACACAAAACAAAAAACACCCCAACACACACACACAAAACCCAAAACACACAAAACAACACACAACACACACACCCCAAAACACACAAAACACAAAAAAAATAACACACACACAACACCAAACAAAACAACACACAAAAAAAACACACACACAACAACACACACACACACAAACACACACCACACACAAAACACACAAAACAACACAAAAACACACCACAAAAAACACACAACACCACACACACACGCCACACAACAAAAAACCACAACAAACCAACACAAAACACCACACAACCCAAAACACAACAAAAAAAAAACACACAAAACACACAAACACAACACAACCACACAACCCCACCCCAAACACACACACACACCACCACAAAAAATCCACACACAACACACACACACACAACAAAACACCCAACAAAACAACACACAAACAAAACACACACAACACAAAACAAAAACAAAACACACACACACACCCCACAAAACACACCCCAACACACAAAAAACACACAAAACACACAACAAACAAAAAACACAAAAACACACACAAAATCCCCAAAAAACACACACACACAACAAAACCACACAACAACACACACAACACACACCAAACAAAACCCACCCCAAAACAACACAAAAAACCCACAAAAAAACACACACACACCAACAAAACACACAAAACCAAAAACCCCACACACCACACAACACCAAAAACACACACACACAACAAAACACACCCAAAAAACACAAACACACAACACCAACACAAAACACACACACCCAAAACAAAAAACAAAAACACAACACACACACCACACACACACACAAAAACACACCACAAAACCAAAACACAAAAAAAAAAAACAACCCCCACACCAACACAACACAAAAAACACAAAACAACACCACACACCACACACACAAAACCCCAAACACACCAAACCACAAAAAAACAAACCACACACAAAAAACACAACACAAAACAACACAAAACAACAAAACACACACCACAACAAAATCACACAACACACACCCAAAACACCACACAAAACAACAACACACCCCACACACACACCCAAAAACCCACACAAAACCCCCAACACACCCCAAAACACACAAAAAACACACACCACACAAAACACACACAAAACACACACACACACAACACACAAACACACACACACACACACAACAACAAAAAACACACAAAAACACACACACACAACCACAACACACCCAAAAACAAAAACACACACCACACACCCAAAACACACCCCACAACAACACACCAAAACACACAAAACACAACAAAACCACACACATAAACAAAAAACACACAAAACACACAACACAACACAAAAACCACCCACACACACACACAAACACACAAAAACCAAAACAAACACAACACACACAACAAAACACCCCACACAACAAACACCCCACACACACAACACACCAAAAACACAAACCCAAAAACACACAAACAAACCCCTTTGCGTAAAAGCTACCCCCCCCTCCCCCCCCCCCCCTGTGCCTCACGGCTGCCCGACACAAACACCACCCCCAACCGCCACTGCCGGTTCCCCCCCCCCCCCATGAACCCCCCCCACGACGTGCTGCCCACTGCAGGCCATGGTGATCATCTGTGTCCTTGGGGGGGGGGGTTTTGGAAAACGCCCTTCTCTGAAAAGGTTTGACACTTGTGAATTTTTTCCTTGGAAAGTGGCCATAACCCACGTGGCTTTACAGGCCCCCAGTGAAGGGCCCGCGACCTCGAACAGCCTTGTTGACCACAGCACAGCACGCCCAGCCATGGCGCTTGCTTAACAAACCCTGAAAAAAAAAACCCTCGTAAAACGGGCTAACGAGGAAAAGGGTTTTGTTGGGGCCCCCTTCCCGTCCCCCCCCCACCGTCTTTGTTTACAAATTTGAGGGGTTGCCCACCCTTGGGGCCCGCAGGGCGAACCCCCCCCCCCCCCCCCCCCCCCCATGAAATTAAGGTTTTTTTCAGGTTTTGATGTGACCCAGTGACCCTTTCCCCGGGAAAAGGGCAAGGCCAGGGGTAAAGCCAGGCGGGCGAATCAACCTGCCAAACACTTTTTCTTCGGCTAGGATCATCCTGCATCAATGTTTGCTACGTAGGATCATCCTGCATCAATGTTTGCTACGCTAGGTAATCCTCATAAAAATTTTTGCTACGCAGGTCATCTCATAAATGTTTGTAGCTAGGTATCCTCATCAATGTTTGCTACGCTAGGATCATCCTACATCAATGTTTGCTACGCTAGGTCACCTCAAAATGTTTGCTCCCTAGATCATCCTGCACTGTTTGCTACCTAGGATCACCCTCATCAATGTTTGCTCCTGGGATCATCCGCATCAATGTTTGCACCTAGGACATCCGCATCAATGTTTGTTACGCTAGGATCATCCTGCATCAATGTTTGCTACCTGGATCATTGCATCAATGTTGTACGCTGGGATCACCTCTAAATGTTTGTAGCAGGATCATCCTCATCATGTTTGCACGCAGGATCATCCTCATCAATGTTTGTACGTAGGATACCCTCATCAATGTTTGTCCCTTAGGATTCCTCACAATGTTTGTTTAGCTAGGTCACCTCTTCATGTTTGCTACCTAGGATCATCCTCATAAATGTTTGCTCGCTAGGACATCCTCATAATGTTTGCTACGCTGGATCATCCTCACAATGTTGCTACGCTGGATCCCCTAACCCTTTTTGCTACGCTAGGATCATCCTGCATCAATGTTTGCTACGCTAGGATCATCCGGCATCAATGTTTGCTACGCTAGGATCATCCGCTCAAGGTTGTACTTGTATTGATTTTCGGCCAGGGCCCGGGGTCCCATAAAGAAAAAAAACCTGTCTCTAAGTTTTTACATCCCCCCTGATCATTAATTTATATTATCATTTCCCCCTTTTGGTTTTATCTTTAATTATTTTACTATTTCCCTGTTAGTTTCAAAATTATTTTAATCATTATTCCCCCTTTTGGTTACCCTTTAATTTTTTATCATTACCCCCTGTTGAACTTAAATTAATTTTCAATCTCCCGGTTTAGACATTAAAATTTTAAAATTAAATTTTCCCCTTTGGGTTATATTAATTATTTTTTACATTATCTTCCCTGTTAGTATTACTTCCTGTTGGAAAATTTCATTAAATTTATTATAAAATTTTATTTTCCCCTGTTTTTTTATCATTTTTATTACTTTCCTGTTATCATTATATTTATTCTTATCTTTCCCTGTCAAATTATTTATCATTTTTGTTTTATTATTTTTATTTTTCCCTTTTCAGTTTTTCTGTTATTGTTTTTTTTATTATTAAAATTATTATTATTATTATTTTATTTTATTTTTTTTATTATCATTTTTTTTAAATTTTTCGGGGGGTTAGCCCCCCCCCCCATTATCCCCTCACACCAGTAAATCACCATCCCCTTTCCGGCCCGACGAAATCACCCCCCCAACACCCCCCCCCCCCACCACCCCCCCCCCCCACCCCCCCCACCAACACCCCCCTCCCCCCCACACACCCCCCCCCCCACCACCACCCCCCCACCCCCCCCCCCCACCCCACCTCCCCCCCCCCCCACCAAACACCACCACCTCCCCCCACCACACACCACCACCCCCCACCCCCCCCCCACCCCCCACCCCCACCACACCCTCCCCCCCCCCCCACACACCACCACCACCTCCCCCCCACACACCACCACCTCCTCCCCCACCACACACACCACCACCACCCCCCCCCCACCAACCACCCCCCCCCCCCAAACCACCCCCCCCCCCCCTCCCCCACCACACCCACCACCTCCCCCCACCACACACCACCCCCCACCACCCCCCCCCCACCCCCAAACCCCTCTCCCCCCCACCAACACACCACCACCACCTCCCCCACCCAAACCACCCCCCCCCCCCCCCACACACACCACCACCTCCTCCCCACCACACACCCCCCCCCACCCACTCCCCCCCACACACCCCCACCTCCCCCCCCACCACCTCCCCCCCCCACAACCACCACACCTCCCCCACCACACACCACCTCCCCCCCCTCCCCCACCACACACCCCCACCCCCTCCCCACCACACACCACCCCTCTCCACCCCCACACCCCCAAAAACCACCACCTCCCCACCCCCTCCCCCTTCGGAATGCACAAGCGAAAACCCATTTACGGGGTTTACCCGGGGGGGGAGGGGAGGGGGAAGGGGAAGGAAGGGGGGGGGGGGAAAGAAATCGAAAACACAGGCCCCCGATCCTCCCCCCACCCACCCCCCCCCCCTCCCCCCCCCCGCTCCCCCCCCCCCCCAGAGAGGGCGATACCAATACAAAACGATATAGAAGGGAGGAGGGAGCACCAACACACCACCCCCCAAAAAAATCCCCCACACACGTTTTCTACCCAAACGGCTTTGGGGGGGAGGGGGGGGGAAAAGGAAGGGGTGAGGGGGGGGTTTAAACAGTCCCCTATGTAAAGGGCGTCCATCTAGATCAGGGGGAGAGGGGGGGGGGGGGGAATCCTGTCCACAACACACAACACACACCACACACCACACACGAGGGCCTGTCTCTCCCCAAGCAGTTGAGGGGTTGGGCTCCCCCCTCCTTTCTTCTTCCTCCTCTCTTTCCCCCTCCCCCCCGCTTCCTTTTTCTTCCCCCCCTCCCCCTCCTCTTCCTCCTCTTCTTCTTCCTCTTTTTCCCCCTTTTCTTCCTCCTCCTCCTCGTCTTCCTCCTCTTCTTCTTCCTCCCCCCCCCTTTTTTCTTCCCCCTTCTTCCTCCTCCCCTCCAAGTCACCATCTGTTGTTGAGGAAAAGATTTCCCTGAAACAGGGCCCCCCACCTGGGCCAGGACTGTGCCATCCCCCACATCACGTGACGCCCAGGCCTCGTCCATAAGGTCGAGGGATGGAGGGAGACCCTACAGTGGGATAGCCTAAGGCCCTTTGGCAGCCCAAAAAGGGCCCGTTTGGCTTTGCAAAAGGGGAAAATTCACGAACGGTGTGTGTGTGTGTGTGTGTGTGTGTGTGTGGGGGGGGTTGGTACATAAATACCTGATTGCCCAATCCAGCCCCTAATCATCAGTGTGAGACCACCTGATCGTCCACCAATCCCCGCCCCAATCATCAGTGTGAGGCGACGTTGGCTTCCCTGTGGTGTAGTCCCAGAGCCCCGTATCACCTTACATCATCTCTCTCTCTTCTCTCTCTCTTTTCTATTTTTTTGTTTTTTTCTTTCTTTGTTATCTATCGTCTGTCTGTTTTTTTTGTTTCCGTTGTCTCCGGCCCCCCTCCCCCACTCACAAACATGTTGCCGGGCGTAAAATCGGTCCCTTGCTTACGAACGGCCTCTGCTTTCACAAGAAGAAATTCACAATGTCTCTTTATTAAACGATGGGGTTTTTTTCGGAACCAACCACCCCCACCATGTTCAATCAAAATGATTGAGGAATAAGACCCAAGAGATATATGTGTCGGGGTTGAGGGAACGAGAAAGTGGGAGCCAAAATTTGGGGGGGGAGATGGGTGAAAAAGAATTTGGTGATCGGGGCCAAAAAATGCAGGAGGGTGTGGGGCGTGCAAGGAATGAGGAATTGAACGATGTGGAAAACCGGGTGAGGCAGTCGAAGATTGAACCCGGCATGTGAAGCGTTTGGGGTAAACCATGGAAAGTTGTGTGGGGCCTGGATGTGGAAAGGAGCTGTGGTTTCGATGCTTTATTGGCATGACAGCTAGAGATGATTTGTGAACAAATGGGGCCTTTGTTGCCCTTTTCCCTACCCGCTACCTGGGCACACTGAGGGGGAGGGGATGTTTTCCATGTGTGCGAGGTGGGGGGGGGGATGGAATGAATAAAGGCGCAGAAATGAATCAGTAATGTGTATATAATAAAATATATAATAATATATATATATTATTATATAAATATAAATATATAAAAAAATCATATACATGCAGAAGAGTCAGTTTTCCCAGCAGGTGGCTGGTAGACCCCCCAGGTGTGTCTGATCTCGGTTTTCCTACACCACACGACCCGCCCCACATTTCAAAACACATCTTCCCGTGCCTCCGTCCACCCGGGACGGGTTAAGGAAACCCCGCTGACGTTTTCTATTGGCTTTATCTCATCCCCCCCCCCCCTCCAACCTTTTTCTTTCCTCTATACACAGCCATACTGTGTGTGGTGTGTGTACCCCATGTTTTCCCCCAAACCCGTCTCTCTCTCTCTCTCTCTCCTCCTCCCCCTTTTCCCCCTCTCTTCTTCCCCTCTCATCTTGCTATTATCTTCTCTCTCTTCCCGTAACTCCCATTCCCAAGGAAAAGGTTTCGCCTTCACCCCCCCCGGCCCCCCCCCCCAACAGTAACGGCCGGGGGGGGGGGGGGGCGCCCCGCTGGAGTGGACATGCCCCATCCCGCGCCCTCGCCCCGCGGGGCGCCCCTCCGCGCCCCCCCGACTAAACCCAACCCCGCGGGGGGGAACCCCCCCCCCCCCCCATCTGGTAAACGCCATTCTTCTCTGCATTTTTAACAGAACACGACAGTCGCCCATTACCACGACGGTAGATCCTACAGCACGACGGTACACCCCGTGAACACGAGGGAAAACGACCCTTTTGACCAGGGACGGACAAACCCTTGACCACGACGGTACCCCCTTGCCCACGAGGGTATACGCCCCCCCCTTGAACACGAGTATACGCCCTTGACACGAGGGTATACACCCTTGACCCGACGTATACGACCCTTTTGACCACGACGGTATAGGGCCCTTGACCCGAGGGTAACCCCTTGAACCGCGGTATACGACCTTGACCACAGGGTTTAAAACCCCCCTTCCCACGCGATACGACCCTTGAGCCACCCGACGGTAACACCCTTAAACACGACGGTATACCCCCTTTGGGGCACGAGGGTATAGACCCTTGACCACGACGGTACGCCCCTTGACCACGAGGTATACGACCCTTGACCACCCCAAACGATTGCGGGTATCCCTTTTACGAGTTTTGACGAACAGAGGAGGGGCCCCCTTGAGTTGTGAGGCAGAGCCACAGGTGTGTGAGCTACGTATATACCGAGGCATATAGGTCAAGGTGAGGCTGGCGGGGGAAAAACCCTGTCTTGCACAAACCGTAAAGATAAACGAACCCCGCAGGTGGGGGTGTGGTGTGTGGGGTGTGTGTGGGTTGTTGTGTGTGTGTGTTGTGTGTCTGTCAAAAACCCCAAAACCCACTACCCCGCCAACACCTCGCAAGCCACAGTTGGATTAACCAAGCCGTGTTTTCTACGTGTGGTCAATCCACCACACACACGTGCACCAATCTACCAGTAAATTTATATATATACATCTATTCTATACACTATCCGGCAGCATAACGGATTTATATACATCCAACAAGTGTCACACAATCCCATTAATTTAACAGACACGGAAGATAATCTTATATTTACGCACATGTAAACTTTTTACACATGTAAAAATGTGCCTCACTCAACCTAACCTAACCATATGAAACGTTTAAAAAAAAATTGTCTCATAATTGAACGTTTGTTGAAAATCCCAGGTAGACTGAAGGTAAACTCTTAAACGTTTAGTTAAAGTTTTAGTTTACCTCAATCCATGGTAAACCCTATTTAAACCACTCGTATCTACACCCAACGATTAACACATATGTACTCAAGTTATACAACATATAAACCAGTGTTCCTAACACATATGTACTCAATTTTCAAAATTAAACCCCGGTTACTAACACATATTACTCAAGTTTCACAGATATAAAAAAGTGTTACAAAAAAAATGTACCAAGTTACACTTCAAAAAAACCATGTTACTAACAAAAAAATATGACTCAAGTTATACACTAAAATCAGTGTTAATGACACATATGTACTCAATATGTACTCAAGTTATACTTCATATAAACATGTTAAGAAATAAACCAAATAACCCCCCGGCCGAGACGGGGATCCTCAAACACAAACCCCATCTCACTAAACCATTTCCAAAAACTTAAAACCCATATTCTTAAAACCTTCCTCATTCCCAACACAATCCAGACCAGGGAGGCAAAACCAAACCATAAAAACCAGTTAAAAAACCAAAGAGCCAAACCCACAATAGGCGTGGGGGGGGGGGGGGGAAGGAAGGTAAACCCACGTCTCGTCCCCCCCCCCTCCCACCATTAAAACCCGGAAATTCTGGGGACCGAAGCTAAATTTTGGGAAAGGGGAACCAGGGGTGTTCCAACATGCTGGGGGGGTGGGGGGGCTGCTGGCTTACATTTTATGCGCCCCCCCCCCTCCTCCTCCCTCCCCCCCGAATAGATACTACTTCAAAAAATTCCCCTCCTCCCTCCCCCCCCCCCTTCAAAGGTATGTTAACTTAGATGTGAGGGTGAGAGAGAGAGAGAGAGAGAGAGAGAGAGAGAGAGAGAGAGAGAGAGAGAGGTTGGGGAGGGAATAATTTGTCAACGACGAATCTTGCCCTATTTATCCCCTCCCTATTATTATTTCAGAGGTTGTTTACCTTTTTTTTCCCCCTCCCTATTAATATTTCCAGCGTTGTATACTATTTTCCCCCTCCTATTATTATTTCAGAGGTTGTTTATTTTTTTCCCCTCCTATTATTATTTCCAGAGGTTGTTTACTATTTTCCCCTACCTATTTATTATTTCCAAGGTTTTACCTTTTTTTCCCCTCACCTATTATTATTTCCAGAGGTTGTTTACTATTTTTCCTACTTATTATTATTTCAGAGGTTGTTTACCTATTTTTCCCCTCCCTATTATTATTTCAGAGGGTTGTTTATCTATTTTCCCTCCCTATTATTTCAGAGGTTTACCTCTTTTTCCCCCCTCTTTATATTTCCAGAGTTGTTTACCTTTTTTTCCCCCTCCCTATATTATTTCCATAGGTTGTTTACCTATTTTCCAGTCCCTATTATTTTTTTCCAGGGGTTTTGTTTACTATTTTTCCCTCCTATTATTATTTCCAGAGGTTTACCTATTTTTCCCCCCTCCCTATTATTATTTCGAGGTTGTTTACCTATTACCAGGTTACTATTGGGTCTACCTATTTCCCAGTAGGGCCTTACCATGGCCAAGAAGTTCATAACAGCCAATTCCCAGTGTTTATGAACCAAAAATATTCTCACTATTTCCCCAGTGTATTATTATTGCCATAATTTCCCTATCTAACCACAGTGTTTTCCAGGTTTCGCCTCTCTCACGTACTTGTTACCGTGTACCTGCCGATGCACAGCACCAGCAGGGTTGTAAAAATCCGGTCGACTGGTTGTAAAACAGGAGTGTGAATTAAGGTAAACTCAGGATTGGTTGACGCATTAACTGGCGTGCTCAAGGATCAGTTTTTGGTCCAATTTTATTATATTCTTCAATCATTCATAACAATATATATTGTTTTTGCATAGGGTGATAGACAGTACAATTTCCTTCTTGCGTTCTTCTTTTTTCAGTACTTTCTTGATTTTCAGTTAAGAAAATCTTGTCATATAGTCAAATGTACATATTAAATTTCATCAAGCCAAATTAATCTTCACTATTTTTGGCGGTGGTCATACTCTTAAACTCTTTTACTCAGAAAAAAAGAACTTTGTTGCTTTTACTTTAACTTGTTACACCATTGAATTAATTGGGGAGCTAGTAGGTGATTATTTATATCAATTTAAACTTTTCTTTGTTCTCATATAAAGATATGGTTTGTACATGTCATTTTAAGAATAAGATAAGATTGAATATTTTTTTATTCAGGACTAAAATGATGATAATATGTGACACTTTTTGATTATTCTTTCAAATTAATTTGGATTTAGCATTCTTTTTACCTGATTTAAAACTTTACACTGTATATGAACAGCAATATAGTTAGCAGGATGCCAGGCATTTCTAAAATTAGCAAGATTGAATTATATTTCTTAATCAAGTTATTGTGGGAATTCCAAATTAACAGATCTTCAAAACAGTTGAAGTTCGCAAAGAGTATGAAAGAACTCAAAATCTGCAATTTATCGATTGGGTACACTAATGTATTTAATCTAATGTGTATTACATTAAATGTAAGCAATTGTTTGATTAGAGATAGTGGATGATTGTTAATGGAAAATGTAAGGATGAAAATATGATCCATATCCCCCGGGATAGGGTTTAAGATATTTCCCACGTATTCCTGCGTGTCGTAGAAGGCGACTAAAAGGGAAGGGAGCGGGGGGCTGGAATCCTCCCTCTCGTTTTTTTTTAATTTTCAAAAGAAAGAACAGAGAAGGGGCCAGGTGAGGATATTCCATCAAAGGCCCAGTCCTTGTTCTTACGTACCTCGCTATCGCGGGAAATGGCGAATAGTATGAAAAAAAAAAAAATAATATTTATCTATATGATATAAAATTGATATATAGATATATATATATATATATATATTTTTTTTTTTTTTTCTTTTTTTTTTTTCTATATTCGCTATTTACCCGCGATAGCGAGTAGCGTTAAGAACAGAGGACTGGGCTTTGAGGGACTATCCTCCACTGGACCTTTCTCTGTTCCTTTTTTTTTTTGGAAAAAAAAAAAAAGAGAGGGGAGGATTAATATATATATATATTTATAAATATATATATATATATATATGTATCTTTTTTTCACACCTATTCGCCGATTCCGCGTTA
The DNA here is from genome assembly GCF_036320965.1 of Panulirus ornatus. Taxonomy (NCBI): domain Eukaryota; kingdom Metazoa; phylum Arthropoda; class Malacostraca; order Decapoda; family Palinuridae; genus Panulirus; species Panulirus ornatus. Next base: position 40,682,804 of record NC_092228.1, read on the forward strand.
GCGAGGTAGCGTTTTAAAAACAGAGGACAGAGCCTTTGAGGGAATATCCTCACTTGGCATTCTCTGTTCTTCATTTGGAATAAAAAATGGACGAGAGGGGAGGATTTCCAGCCCCCTCTGCTCCCTCCCCTTTTAGTCGCCTTCTACGACACGCAGGGGAATACGTGGCAAGAATTCTTTCTCCCCTATTATATATATATATCTATATCTATATATATATAAATATATATATATATATATATATATATATATATATAAATATAAGGTTTAGCTACAAACGATGTGCGAAATGGAAAGGTTAAAACATGAAACTCGGTGTGATGGCCACAGCTGCAACCCAGGTGATCGTTCGAGGTGGGAAATGGTTATAAACCAACCATACATCACCACTGGTTATAAAAACACACAACACCACCTGGTTATAACAACATACAAAAACCACGGTTATACAAACACACAAAAACCACTGGTCTTATACAACACACACACCACCTGGTTTAAACAACACACAACACCACCTTGGTTATAAAAAACACACAACACACTGGTTATAACAACATACAACACCACTGGTTGATAAACAACACACAAAACCCCTGGTTATAACAAAAACACACACACATGGTATTATAAAACACAACAACACACTGGTTTATAACAACACACAACACACTGGTGATAACAACATACAAAAACCACCTGGTTTAAAACACACAACACTAACACCGAGGGAACAACACTATGAATCTTGCTCAGCCAGGCCATAGGAATGGGTGGATTACAAAAACCAACTCTATTATAATACTCTCAAATGACCTAAGGGAATATTGCAACCCAGCACAATAATAAAGTTATATAAATGAATAAATGAAAGGATAAAATGCAGCGATAACGGATTTCTAGGCCTAAACAATTTACTCCAGAAACAGGAGTCGTTCAATGGTTTTTTTAATTGAGAGAGGTGAGAGGAGAGAGAGAGAGAGAGAGAGAGAGAGAGAGAGAGAGAGATGGAGGGGGAGGGAATAATTTGTCAACGACGAATCTTGCCCTATTTTTTCCCCTCCCTATTATTATTCCCAGAGGTTGTTTACCTATTTTTCCCCTCCCTATTATTATTTCCAGAGGTTGTTTACCTATTTTCCCCTCCCTATTATTATTTCCAGAGGTTGTTTACCTATTTTTCCCCTCCCTATTATTATTTCCAGAGGTTTACCTATTTTTCCCCCTCCCTATTATTATTTCCAGAGGTTGTTTACCTATTTACCAGGTACTATTGGGTCTACCTATTTCCCAGTAGGGCCTTACCATGGCCAAGGTTCATATCAGCCAATTCCCAGTGTTTATGAACCAAAAAATATTCTCCATTTATTTCCCCAGTGTATTATTATTGCCATCATTTCCCTATATAACCACAGTGCTTCCAGGTTTCGTCTCTCTCCCGTACTTGTCCCGTGTACCTGCCGATGCCACAGCACCAGCCCGGGTTGTAAAACCGGTCGACTGGTTGTAAAACAAGGAGTTGTGATTAAGGGTAAAACCTCAGATTGGTTAGACGCATTAACTGGCGTGCCTCAAGGATCAGTTTTGGGTCCAATTTTCTTATATTCTTCAATCAATCAAACAATATATATATATATATATATATATATATATATATATATATATATATATATGTATTCTTTTTTTCCACACTATTCGCCGTTTCCCGCGTTAGCGAGGTAGCGTTAAGAACAGAGGACAGAGCCTTTGAGGGAATATCCTCACTTGGCCATCTTCTCTGTTCCTTCTTTTGGAAAATAAAAAAAATAACGAGAGGGGAGGATTTCCAGCCCCCCTCAGCTCCCTCCCCTTTTAGTCGCCTTCTACGACACGCAGGGAATACGTGGCAAGTATTCTTTCTCCCCTATTATATATATATATTTTTTTTTTTTTTTTTTTTTTATACTTTGTCGCTGTCTCCCGCGTTTGCGAGGTAGCGCAAGGAAACAGACGAAAGAAATGGCCCAACCCCCCCCCCCCCCATACACATGTACATACACACGTCCACACACGCAAATATACATACCTACACAGCTTTCCATGGTTTACCCCAGACGCTTCACATGCCTTGATTCAATCCACTGACAGCACGTCAAACCCTGTATACCACATCGCTCCAATTCACTCTATTCCTTGCCCTCCTTTCACCCTCCTGCATGTTCAGGCCCCGATCACACAAAATCTTTTTCACTCCATCTTTCCACCTCCAATTTGGTCTCCCTCTTCTCCTCGTTCCCTCCACCTCCGACACATATATCCTCTTGGTCAATCTTTCCTCACTCATTCTCTCCATGTGCCCAAACCATTTCAAAACACCCTCTTCTGCTCTCTCAACCACGCTCTTTTTATTTCCACACATCTCTCTTACCCTTACGTTACTTACTCGATCAAACCACCTCACACCACACATTGTCCTCAAACATCTCATTTCCAGCACATCCATCCTCCTGCGCACAACTCTATCCATATATATATATATATATATATATAAGGCTTAGCTCACAACACGAAGCTGCGAATTGAAAGGTTATAACATGAACTCGGTGATGGCCCACAGCTGCAACCCAGGTGATCGTCTCGCAGGTGGGAACTGGTTATAACAACATACAACACCACCTGGTTATAACAACACACAACACCACCTGGTTATAACAACATACAACACCACCTGCTTATAACACACAACACCACCTGGTTATAACAACACACAACACCACCTGGTTATAACAACACACAACACCACCTGGTTATAACAACACACAACACCACCTGGTTATAACAACATACAACACCACCTGGTTATAACAACACACAACACCACCTGGTTATAACAACACACAACACCACCTGGTTATAACAACACACAACACCACCTGGTTATAACAACACACAACACCACCTGGTTATAACAACATACAACACCACCTGGTTATAACAACACACAACACTACCACCGAGGCGAACAACACTATGAATCTTGCTCAGCCAGCATGAAGGGTGGATTACAACACCAACTCTATTATAATTACTCTCACATGACCTCAAGGGAATATTGCAACCAGCACAATAATAAATAGTTATATAAATGAATAAATAGAAAGGATAAAATGGCAGGATAACGGATTCTAGGCGCTAAACAATTTACTCCAGAACAGCGTCGTGTTCCACGTAGTGAACATTCTGTACGTTCAATGTAACTCACTATGATTCAAAAAGACGTATAACATGAAATTAGAAAAGCGACAAGACATATCTACCTTAGAAAACGGTAAGTAGGCGGCGGCGGGTCTGATAAGACATTCAAAATCATAAATTCTTTTCTTTTTGTTGATGTTCATGATCTAAGCACGTAATTAAGTCTAGATCAACAATCAATTATTTTGATCAAGTAGTAATGTATATACAAACTCTTGTGGACGAATAACGTGGAGTACTTTGTTGTTGAACACGAGTTACAACAGATATAATTTATATATATATATATATATATATATATATATATATATATATATATATATATATATATATATATAACGTATATTCTATCTTATAAATAATTGCTGTTTCCCGCGTCAGCGAGATAACGCCAGTAAAAAGAGGAAGAATGGCCCATCCACTCATATACATATGTACATACATAAACCCCCCACATACGCACATATACATATCAACATATATACACATACGCAGACATATACATACATACACATGTCCATATTCACAAACGTATACATACATACACATGTCCATATTCATACTTGCTTGCCTTCATCCATTTCCGTCGCTACCCGTCGTGGTGAAGGGTCGTACCGTCGTGGTCAACACAATAAACACCTTGACACAATCCTCAAAAATACGTACACAACTCTCTCTCTCTCTCTCTCTCTCTCTCTCTCTCTCTCTCTCTCTCTCATACACACAAAAAATCAAACCAAAGCAAAAATTTTTTTTTACATTTAATGTCACCGTCTTCAATGGTTATTTTTAGATATGAGAGAGAGAGAGAGAGAGAGAGAGAGAGAGAGAGAGAGAGAGAGAGTATGTGTCTGTACGTGGGAGAGAGAGTCAGTTATGTGGGTGGACCGCTGCCACATAAGTGAGTCACATCAGAGCCAAGATTAATAATACACTTTATCTTAATCGTGAGCAACGAGCTAAACTTAACTGGCTCCGTCAGCAACTCGTAATGGGCAGCAAACACCAATTTCATCAAGTGAAATAGGTAAACCCACATTATCAGCACGTAATGGGGAGGCAAAACACCAATTTCATCAAGTGAAATAGGTAAACCAACATTATCAGCACGTAATGAGAGGCAAAACACCAATTTCATCGCCACGTAACAGGAACTGAACACCAATTTCAACGCGTAATGGGTAAGACATGCCAAGAGTCAGTAATAGGTAAAGAAATAAATATTTCATTATGTGAAGAACACTGTCGGATCATGTCATGAAATATCAATAAAATCTGAGTATACACTGATACAAATTGTAACAATATATATATATATATATATATATATATATATATATATATATATATATATATATATATATATCAGCACCAACATTCAGACAATTACATATATATATATATATATATATATATAGTGTATTACACAAAAACCTAACGAAATACATATCATTTACCATAGCCACAATATCCTTACACATATATGTATCAAAATATGTATCATACACAAATATAATACTGTTTCCCAACAATGACAAACACACAGATACATAATACAAACACAAAGATACACAATAGATATACATACATACTCCATGCAATACATTCCTATAAACAACGAACCATTATACATAGACATACATACCTACGTGAACTTCTATGAATATGCAAACAAGATGCAAACAACTATACATAGAGATATGTACCCGTGTGAAATGATATAAACAAATGTAAACAATAAACCCCTTTTTCAAAACATAAGCTTTAAAGTACTAAACATGTACAAATGTTTACCACAACTTCCGTTCATGGTACAACCACAACAGGGCTACCATACCACTGTCTTCCATACCATAACATTTCTACCACACAACTGTAACAACCACACAACTGCTCGTTTCTAACACACAACTGCAACAACCACACAACTGTAACAACCACACAACTGCTCGTTTCTAACACACAACTGTAACAACCACACAACTGCTCGTTTCTACCACACAACTGTAACAACCACACAACTGTAACAACCACACAACTACTCGTTTCTACCACACAACTCTAACAACCACTTAACTGCTCGTTCAACCAATCATGACTGGAAGACCACAGTTAGGGAAAGAATCACCATTTAATACCACTTTCATAAGAGTAAATACCAAAACAAACAATAAACCAATCCAAACAGTCGTTGATAATCCAATCATCACAAACCAAGTCAACCTAATCTAACCATTGACGAATGACAATCAATTGATCGCTCGGCCGTAGACCAAAAAAAAAATAGGTTGACCCCAAGCGGTCGCCCTGGCGTACACCACACACACACACACCGGCCCTATCCCCCCCCCCCCCCACAATGCCAGCGTGAGTGGGCTCATTCAAACAATTGTAAGTAATCTCCTTCTTCAATGGATGGAGGAGCAAGGACGTGCGCCTGACGGTTAAAAGGGGGGGGGGGGCTGGGCTGGGCTACGTGCGCGCGCACGCACG
>NC_092228.1:40693530-40713530 GCF_036320965.1 Panulirus ornatus
CTCCCCAGAGAGGATAGTTGGGGAGGGGAGGGGAGAGGAGGGGAGGGGAGGGGAGAGGAGGGGAGCCAGAAGAAAAAGTTTGAAGCCGTGAAGACTCGCTGCCCAGATGAATCCCTCCTCCCCCCCCCCACACCCCCCACCCCTGCTATTTATAGGCTAATATGCCTCCACCACCCCCTCCCCCCATCCCCACCCCCCTTCTTCCCTCCTCCTCTCCCCCCCACAACACACGCCATCTCCCCCTCCCAACCGTACACACCCCCCTCCCCTCCCCTCCCCCCCTTCTGCCTTAACCTAACCCTAAGCCAATTAGAGATATTTTTATCCCCGGTCTATTTAGCTCCCACACGAGAAAAATACGGGGGGGGGCCAGACACCCCTCCCCCCCACCTGTACACAATACACTAAAATGGGCTGACTGGGGGAGGCTGGGGGGGGGGAGGCTGGGGGAGGGAAGGGAAAATAAGGACGCTTCTCCAGGTAAAAATAGACCCCCTTCCTCTCACCTCCCCCCCCCCCAACACTCGGGGGGGAGGGGGTTAAAAATACCCCGGAGAAATTTCCCCCGGCTTCAATAATTAATGTTCCATTAACCTGTTGAGTTCAGCGGTGAGAGAGAGAGAGAGAGAGAGAGAGAGAGAGAGAGAGAGAGAGAGAGAGAGAGAGAGAGAGAGACGAACACACACGCGGACGGACAAAATATAGCCCCCCCTCCCCCCTCCCCCTCCCCCAGTTGCTGTTGTCAGCGGGAACCACACGCTGCCGGAAGATGTGAAGGTTTTCTATATATACATATAGAAGATGGGGGAGGGGGGAGGACAGTTCCAGTAATAACAAGGGGGGGCGGGGGTTGTGTGGGGGTGTGGGGGTGGGTGTGGGGGAATATTAGGCCCAAGGCAAGTCGCTGATATACCTCAAACACACACACACACACACACACACACGCACACACACACACACACAAACACACACACACACACACACGCACACACACACACACAAACACACACACAGAGGCGCGTCGGGGCCGCATCTCAAACGTCTTTTGTTTTACACAAGACGATGCGATGCTCACGTCTGCCAAACATAGACGTAACCTCCCCCCCCACCCAAACTTGCAACACCCCCCCTCACCCCCCCCCTTCTGTCAGGACCATCACCGCTGTTCATTCATAAGTTGTCATGATGTGTGTGTGTGTGTGTGTGTGTGTGTGTGTGTGTGTGTGTGTATGTATGTGTGTGTGTGTATTTATCTATCTAAATACATACACGTGAGGTAAAATCTCTTGAGTGTGTGTGTGTGTGTGTGTGTGTGTGTGTGTGTGTGTGTGTGTGTGTGTGTGTGTGTAATTTACAATTATATTCTCTCTCTCTCTCTCTCTCTTCTCTCTCTTTAATCTAATAATTTTTCACACTGTATTGCCCCGTCTCTAAACCTTTTGTACAGTATATATGTAAACTGCTGTTAATCTTACGAGCGTACACACACACACACACACACACACACATACCCTACACCAAGTCCACAATTATCGTGTATTACCATCAATATATCCAACATACCCGAGTTATATTTCAACATACCCAAGGCATCACAATATGATCCTACAGACGAATTTCCTGTGTGTCTGAACACGATGAAACACAAACTGTGTCTTTACCAAGCCGGGAAGACTATATTAAATATATAATCCAAGTTGGCCATATACTGACGGGAAATTCACTGTATCAATGAGCGAGAAAGCAATGCGTCTGCCGCTCAAAAAATATTATATATATATATATATATATATATATATATATATATATATATATATATATATATATAATCAACTGATCGTGTTTCACTTTCCCCGTGGACTCCAAGTAATATATATATATATATATATATATATATATATATATATATATATATATATATATATATATATATATATATATATATATATATCAAACTATAAAGGAAAAGAAATAATTATGAAATATTTGAACTGGAGAGACAGAAACTAGCTAAGTCTAAATGGCAGATATTTATACATCCACTGTTTTGTTAGCCATAAACAAATATTCAAAATAAAGATGAATAAAATATGAAACTATTGTATAACTAATAATACACAAAACTACTCGATAAAGACGTTAATTTTTGTATATAAGTAACGGTTGGGGGGGGAGGGTGTGTTTTTTTCTAATCTCCCGCCAAACATGACGATGCCGTGACGTCACGCACGCGCGCGCAAGGTAAACAAAACTTTGGCGCGCAATACTTGGCTGGCTGGACCCGAGTCATGGCCGATAGATAAATCTGTGAGGAAATCTGACTGTAAACAACCCCCCCCTCCCCCCCCCCGCGGTAAATTATCTATCGATCCTTAACTGTCTTTATGTGACAGATGAAGTGGAAGTGGGTAGATAAGACCAGTGACCTGTACTTAACAAATGCTTAACTCTAGGAGGAAAAAAAATAGATTATATCTATCTATCTATCTATCTATCTATCTATCTATCTATCTATATATATATATATATATATATATATATATATATGTGTGTGTGTGTGTGTGTGTGTGTGTGTGTCCTAACGAGTACATGTAATTTACATAAAATATTAAGTTAATCTAAAATTTACTTTTCCCATATACAAGATAATATTACATTTAAAAAATATTCATGAATCAATATGTATTATATTTACCGACATTTCTTCCACAGTTCTAGACTCACATTATCAACCCAGCCAATATGTTGCCCCCACACTAAACACTTTAAATACCGACCGGAAATATAAATATGTTAATTACGAGGTTTAACTTAAATCCGTTTACATATCATGACTACACTAATCTCAGCTTACGTCAAATGTATTTATATGTCTCGACATTTCCCACATTTTATTAAATAATTTACTTGCCAGATGGAACTAAATGGATATGGATAAAAATATAATAATAATGTCTCGCTCTCTCTCTCCGACTTTTAAAAGAAAATGTGAGTTGGTACATCCACCATGTAGAACCAGATGTGAGGCATTCATGTATTACCTTCAAGGACGGAGTGTGTCCACAAGGTTCATTATCCCTTACGGTATGACCAGAGGACCAACCATCACACAAAGCCGGGGCAAAACTGGTTCTCTCTCTCTCTCTCTCTCTCTCTCTCTCTCTCTCTCTCTCTCTCTCTCTCTCTCTCTCTCTCTCTCTTTCTCAAATGCGATGACCAAGCAGTCTGCATGGGATTGACCTTCCTAAAGCACGACAGTACGACCCTCGAACACGACGGTACGACCCTTGAACACCACAGTACGACCCTTGACCACGACGGTACGACCCTCGAGCACGACGGTACGACCCTCGAGCACGACGGTACGACCCTCGAGCACGACGGTACGACCCTCGACCACGACAGAACGACCGTTGACCACGACCGTATACGACCCTTGACCACGACGGTACGACCCTTGACCACGACGGTACGACCCTTGAACACGACGGTACGACCCTTGACCACGACGATACGACCCTTGAACACGACGGTACGACCCTTGACCACGACGATACGACCCTTGAACACCACAGTACGACCCTTGACCACGACAGAACGACCGTTAACCACGACGGTACGACCCTTGAGCACGACGGTACGACCCTTGAACACGACGATACGACCCTTGAACACCACAGTACGACCCTTGACCACGACAGAACGACCGTTGACCACGACGGTATACGACCCTTGACCACGACGGTACGACCCTTGAGCACGACGGTACGACCCGACACGAGGCTAATTGCTGGTTCCACTACACAAACATCCCCATCTAACCTAACCTAGCCTAACCTAGCCAAAGATCCCGCCCATCTAAGGGCATCACAACACTACAACATCATGGATGATTTCATCAATATTCTGGATAGTTCCCACACACACACACACACACACACACACACACACACACAGACACACACACACACACACACAGACACACACACACACACACACACACTCTTTGTCTTGCACGAAAGCCAGCCGAGAACCCGCTTCGACTTGGGGGCAAGAACAAAGAAAGCTCCCAGCAGCTTCGTAAGGCCCATAATTGCCTACCGAGAGATGTAAGGCACCAAACAAGCCGCCCCTGACTAAACCACCACCTGACCTAACCACCTGGGAATAGAGATGAGTCGTTCATACGAGATCTCGGACGCATTATTATCCGACGTACACAAACAGATGTGGAACGCCCCACCACCACCAAGCCCCTCTGGTCTATGTATGGTCCACACCAGGACCCTCTGGTCTATGTATGGTCCACACCAGGACCCTCTGGTCTATGTATGGTCCACCACCAGGCCCTGTGGTCTATGCATGGTCCAGCACCAAGTCCTCTGGTCTATGTATGGTCCATCACCAGGCCCCTCTAGTCTATGTATGGTCCACCACCAGGCCCTGTGGTCTATGTATGGTCCACCACCAGGCCCTGTGGTCTATGTATGGTCTACCAACAGGCCCCTGTGGTCTATGTATGGTCCACCACCAGGCCCCTCTGGTCTATGTATGGTCCACATCGTCCTCTGGTCTATGTATGGTCCACACCAAGTCCTGTGGTCTATGTATGGTCCACACCAAGTCCTGTGGTCTATGTATGGTCCACACCAAGTCCTGTGGTCTATGTATGGTCCACACCAAGTCCTCTGGTCTATGTATGGTCCACAACAAGGCCCCTGTGGTCCGTGTATGGTCTTCATGGATGGTGGCGTCATACGCCCGCTCATTGGAAATCCAGGAAAACAGTTTCCAGAACGTGTGGGTGAGAACACACGCAGACCATTCTGGAAGGCGACCAGCTCGCTCCTGCTTCCATGATCAGCTCCGCATTTTCCAGTCGGTCCCAAATCATCGCATTCTTGACCCACTCTTCACGACACTCCTGCTGGCTGGGTCGCACTTCATACCACAACGAACACTGATGGTGTTTACCTTAATCACCCTATTTGACCCTGGCCTGAGTCTTGGTGTTCCTTAATCACCCTATTTGACCCTGGTCTGAGTCTTGGTGTACCTTAATCACCCTATTTGACCCTGGCCTGAGTCTTGGTGTTCCTTAATCACCCTATTTGACCCTGGCCTGAGTCTTGGTGTACCTTAATCACCCTATTTGACCCTGGCCTGAGTCTTGGGGTGTATACACTCACACTCATAAGGTCATCATGAAGGTGACAGCTATTGGTAAAAGGGGTCGATAATCAAACCATGCCTCGCAAACACACAACGGTTTAAACAACGACAAACAACAACAACAACAACAATACACACCACGAACACAGAAATCCTGTTCGTGTCAAAGGTCACGTGCACACGAACAATCTACGGTCACTCACACAGTGGTTAGGTTAGGTTTACGTAACTCTCCGAAATACACCATTGACGTATGTCAACCAACTTCTCGTGTGTGCTGTGTTAACACTCGTATTTACCAACACTAGGCTAGCCCAGGGGATGTGTGTACGTCGGGGGTTCTAAGAATACGCTGTGTTATTGCTCTATATTCATAAGACGGTTGTAAACAAAATCTCAGCTTAAAACACACACACACACACACAACACACACACACACACACACAGGTGATATTCACGTATAAGACATCCACCTTCCACCCTAGTGGACACTGCTTTACAGGAGTGTGTCACTATTTCTACAGTGGTGTATATACATATACATTCTCCCCAGTGGTGCTCCATCGTGTGCCTCACGGTTTCGTAACCCCAAACTAACATACCAGACCAGGTCAACAATCGTTAGGTATACAGACGACGGATCTTACATACAAGCGTTTCAGCACGACAAAATCTATGACTGTGTCCCTCTCTGTGCTGGAAGCCACCACGACAAAGAGAGAGAGACAAAGAAATATATCATTATACATTCCACACTAACGACAGATGAACCATCTTTAACCCTCACTAACTTAACCACCACCCCCTCACCCCTAACTCTAATTACCATACCTAACTCTTTAACCAATCAAAGCTCAGAAATGTCAGACACCTACAGACAATTACTCCTTCTTCTTCTCACCGACTTACAATTTAATCATAAAACTTAACAACATAACAACACAACAACAACAATGGCAGAGTATAAATATGTAAAATATTCCCCGCCAGCCAACAAGTGTTCCAGTATAAAACATGGTTAAGTACAAGTTGTGTGACGCCTCGCACACTTGTGTTATCCACATGTGAAAGGTCACACTACGTAGCTTGTGACGAACCACACACACACACACATACACACACAGACACAGACAAACACACATACATACACATATACACACACACACACGTACACATACACACACATATACACACACACATACATACAAAGACACACATATACATACAAAGACACACATACACATACATACACACACACACCCACCCACCATTTTCTTTATTTCCCTGTTCCATATCGTCCTTCAACCTTGAACTCTTCACCACCAAGACTCATATACTTTCTTATAATAATAAGAAGTGGAGGGTCAAATTGGACGTATCTGTGGGTAAGAAAGGCGAGAGAAAGTGGGAGTGGCACACAGTGGGGGACCCGCCGCCATGCGTCACGCTGGCAAGAAAAAAAAAATGTAAACATTAGAGTCATGAGGCGGAAGTCATGCGTGGCCAGAGAGATGTTCCTCATACGCGAATGAGAATTACCTCCGTGGGGTGTGGGGGATCAATGAGTCAGGGGCCAATTACCTGCACACGATTCCCAGCGTCATTGAAACAACTCGTTGTTTACGAAGCGGCGGCACGTTTTCTACGCGTTGTTTGCTGTAGTAAACTACACCCTTCTCCCCCCTACCTCCCCCCCCCCCTCCCCTCACATGGCTGGACGATATCAATAAACCATTCACCAATATCAAGCCTAGTAAAGAAAACGGGGATTACCACTCTATTTCCGAGGGATAAAACTCGAACATTCTTACATGATATAAAGGTAATACAAGATCATTACATTTAAGATTACTTTATAAAATGGTATATATATATATATATATATATATATATATATATATATATATATATATATATATATAGAAAAGGATCACAATTTTGCACGTGATCAAATATATTCCTTAGAGTCCACAGGGGAAAATGAAACACGACAAGTTGCCAAGTGCACTTTCGTGTAATAATCACATCATCATCAGGGAAGACACAAGAAAGAAATATAACAGAAATGCCGTCGAAGCTTCGTCTCTTCGTTGTATATCAACTGACTGTTATAGTTCTCTCTTGTGTCTCCCCTGATGATGATGTGATTATGACACGAAAGTGCACTTGAGAACGTGTTTCATTTCCTCCCGTGGACTCATAATAGGAATATATGTATATCTATATAGTGACGGGACATGACTTCTGTTTACTCCCGCAGGTTCCTCTCCAAAAACAAATGTTTCATACCATCTTTACACGTTATTCACTCATATTTCACATTATCTATCCACTATCTATCTATTATCTATCTGCTGTCGAAGGCGTCAGCCACGGGCAACCTCAGCTACGCTTTGATGCGTCATGTAAAGTTTGGGTTTGCTTTAAGCCATGAAAAAACATTAATTCTCACAGAATAGATAAAAAATAAATAAATATATATAAACTGTAGAGAGATGTTTTATTATTATCTTATTCCATTTTAATCTTACGTGTTTGTATCAACGAGGAACAGTAAACAATGGCTGGTTATCTGGGCGACCCTCGTATGTATGTACAGTCCCTCATGCTTGTGCTGTTAACGAGGAACGAAACAGGGTAGTTAGCCTCCCAACCCCACCAGAGGAACGAACCAGGGTAGTTAGCCTTCCCTAACTATATAAACACCAGTTTATATAGTTAGGGTTGTGAACCAATAAAAACAAAAAAACTGTACTTATTCATCCTCTCATCCATTCATTAATTCGTTTTGTATTTACTAAAATATCTTTTACATTAAATATTAAATACATGATTTTACGACAGATTTATTTTTGTAAACACACCATGACGGCAACACCGCTGAGCGCCAGTGTTGTCATCTCTCGCTGGAATAATTATATTAATTTATTTTTTTTATACGACCCGAGAATACTACGTTATAAACTAATAACGAATTACATTTAGGTCGCAATCAAGACGACATTAAACATTGTTAAGGGCATAACACAATGACAGAAATGGTAATTATCATGGAAGCATCACCATCCCGCTACTAACGATAATATAATTTGAATGACCAGCCCACAACACGGCCAACAGCCTTGCTGATAAGGCCATTAATAAATAAAAAGGGTTAATAGTTAACGAGATAAGGCTAATCTACGAACACAGGCTGGACCATCTACAGAGAAACTGCGTCCGACAATCTCCAAGCAAACGGAAATTCAATATTCAAAGGCGACGAAAAAATATACCATTAACATCCCACGAATCCAATGGATTATTGAAACAATCATGGAGATCATTGTAAGCCTTTGGTCTCCGTGAGGTAAAGGGGGGAGGGAGGAGACAAGGAGACCAATAAGACACGCTGGAGACTTAATGTAAATAGATCAATACAAGAGGAAGCCAAGACCACCTCCTGATGCCCAGGATCATCCAAGATCATTTTTCTTCCTGAGCAGCAGACTGTGAGGCGCATACACCTCCTGCTGATGCCCAGGATCATTGAAGATCATTTTTCTTCCTGAGCAGCAGAGTGTGAGGCGCGTACACCTCCTGCTGATGCCTAGGATCATTGAAGATCATTTTTCTTCCTGAGCAGCAGAGTGTGAGGCGCGTCTGTGTTCTCCGCCAAGGTCAGTGGCTGGGGAACACTTCTTCCTTTGTTGAGCGGGACGTCACCCAACACTTGATTAATTCAATGTTACGAAAAATTAATATTCATATTTTGCGCTATTTAATCCACTGGGCGTCGGATGCTAACTGACCACAAACCCAAAATAGTTACATACAAGGAAACTATATTTTAGATCAAAAAGATTTTTTTTTCTTTTTTAAAGAATTAAAAATCACTATTTAAATAATCTGATATTTTTTTCAAATTTAAAAATATTATGACTAAATAATAAACACAAATATGCCGTACATACATAGTTTACATATATAAATACAATGTGTATCATGCGATCTTTAAGGATCTATCTACATAGTCTATTGAAAAAAAAATAGATGACAACTAATTCAAAATTGCAGTTTCTGCTATTTTCCAAATTTGTTACGAAAAAAAAATTTAAATTCACGAAAAAATTATTAAAAGGAAAAATTCCTAATGTACATTGTCATTTCATGTGTGGCGACGGGAATGAATAAAGGCAGCAAGGATGAATTATGTACATGTGTGTGTGTGTATATATATATATATATATATATATATATATATATATATATATATATATGTATACGTTGATATGCATAGGTATGTATATGTGCTGTGTGTGGACGTGTATGTATATACATGTGTACATATGTGGGTGGGTTGGGCCATTCTTTCGTCTGTTTCCTTGCGCTACCTCGCTAACGCGGGAGACAGCGTCACAAAGTATAAATAAATATCTATATTTGAAGGGAGTGAGGAGTACATAATGATAACAAGAGCGCGTGGTGATAACTGATAAGATAACTACAGTGATAGTAACAGGGGTGCCAACCCCACACACACACACACACACGATTAATTACCCTCGAGCACGATGGAACGACCCAGGAGAACGACCCTACGACCCCTGAACACGACGGAACGACCCAGGAGAACGACCCTACGACCCAGGAGAACGACCCTACGACCCAGGAGGACGACCCTACGACCCAGGAGGACGACCCTATGACCACTGAGCACGACCCTAAGACCCTTAAGGACGACGGTACGACCCTGACGTCCGATGGTTCAGCCCCTGACCTGACCTGACCTGACCTGGTCATTGAGGGGTCATCGCTCGTTGCTGGGGTACGCGTACCACGGACCACGTAAACCAAACCCACATCCAATTATAAAGTCATAAAAGACTTCGATTATTGAAAATAATAATAATGATTTGAAAGACATTATTACCAGATAAATAGATAGAGAAAAAGGTTCATTTATCTCCTACCAGACTCAGATAATGCTGGAAGTAAGGCGAGACTGACAACAGTAGATAGATACTGACAACAGTAGATAGATACTGACAACAGTAGATAGATACTGACAACAGTAGATAGATATTGACAACAGTAGATAGATATTGACAACAGTAGATAGATACTGACAACAGTAGATAGATATTGACAACAGTAGATAGATACTGACAACAGTAGACAGATATTGACAACAGTAGATAGATACTGACAACAGTAGATAGATATTGACAACAGTAGATAGATATTGACTACAGTAGATAGATACTGACAACAGTAGATAGATACTGACAAGAGTAGATAGAAATTGACAACAGTAGATAGATACTGAAAACAGAAGATAGATATTGATAACAGTAGATAGATATTAACAACAGTAGATATTGACAACAGTAGATAGATAGTCGAAATTCCTTCAATTTCAGCCGTCGTCCTGGACCTTATGTTATAGTAAGCCTTAGGACAGAGGTAAGTAAGGGTGCTTTCTTCATCCTCTTCCCGATGTCTACTCAATATAGTGATATACTCTATACTACGTCTACATACATGACTCAGAATACAGCAAAAATCATGACACATTACACAGGTTCCTACAGGCTGTAGCCATGCATGTAGGATGTGTACCTTCACATTATAACATAGCCACACCAACATAACCTCACATTATAACACAGCCACACCAACATAACTTCACATTATAACACAGCCACACCAACATAACCTCACATTATAACACAGCCACATCAACATAACTTCACATTATAACACAGCCACACCAACATAACCTCACATTATAACACAGCCACACCAACATAGCCTCACATTATAACACAGCCACATCAACATAACTTCACATTATAACACAGCCACACCAACATAACCTCACATTATAACACAGCCACACCAACATAACTTCACATTATAACACAGCCACACCAACATAACCTCACATTATAACACAGCCACACCAACATAATCTCACATTATAACACAGCCACACCAACATAACCTCACATTATAACACAGCCACACCAACATAACTTCACATTATAACACAGCCACACCAACATAACCTCACATTATAACACAGCCACACCAACATAACCTCACATTATAACACAGCCACACCAACATAACCTCACATTATAACACAGCCACACCAACATAACTTCACATTATAACACAGCCACACCAACATAACCTCACATTATAACACAGCCACACCAACATAACTTCACATTATAACATAGCCACACCAACATAACTTCACATTATAACACAGCCACACCAACATAACTTCACATTATAACACAGCCACACCAACATAACTTCACATTATAACATAGCCACACCAACATAACTTCACATTATAACATAGCCACACCAACATAACTTCACATTATAACACAGCCACACCAACATAACTTCACATTATAACACAGCCACACCAACATAACTTCACATTATAACACAGTGTGTCTCAAACTCGTCCAAAGAGGGACAATTATGGTGACGTGTGTGTGTATGTATGTGTGTGTGTGTGTGTGTGTGTGTGTGTGTGTGTGTGCGCGTGCGTGCGTGTGTGTGTGTATGTGCGTGTGTGTGTGTGTGTGTGTGTGTGTGTGTGCGCGTGAGTGCGTGTGTGTGTGTGTATGTGTGTGTATGTGTGTGTGTATGTGTGTGTGTGTATGTGTATGTGTGTGTGTATATGTGTGTGTGTGTGTGTGTGTGTGTGTGTGTGTGTGTGTGTGTGTGTGTGTGTGTGTAACAAGGCTGGGTCGTTGGTACTGGACCAGTACATGCATGGCCTTGGTAGCCAACGCTGGGCCAGTGTCGTGCATATCTAATTACCTGTAATTACGGGGGGGGGGGGAGGTCATTACACACACACACACACACACACAAACACACACACACGTGCACACCCCCCGTCCCCACACTGTACAACACAGGTAATCTAAGGGGGGGGGGGGAAACAGGTAGTGGGTTGTGGTGTGGGTTGTTGTTGTTGTTGTTGTATATGTGACGTCAATCTACACAAAACCATGGTGTGTGTGTGTGTGTGGGGGGGGTCACTTGTATCACACCCCCCCCCGTACAGTATGGGGTGGGGGCACACATGTATTATTACCCCCCCCCCCCCCGTGCCATGTTAAGCAGTGGGGGGGTTGGTAAACACAGTGGTACAATATATAGAGACAAGACAGTGGTACACTGCTCAGTAAAGGCTAAACAACATAGATATTCCTCCTATAAGCAACATATTCCTATAATACTCCATTATACCCAGTATACGTATCATATAGCGATCTATATTGGCCTGGTATATTCACAGTGTCAAAACCTCAAGTTCTGTGAAAAAAGTGAATATCGCCACAAAAAAATACATCCAATATCTTCTTTCTATATCTCTATCGTCTTCTATAAATATTCTACAATATTCCTCCACGAGGAACTTGCGTACCTTAATATTCTATAATATTTCTCGTAGTCAATCTATCTTAACTACATCTATCCTCAATAATCTATACTTCTTCTAAGTCCGAAAATTGTACACAAAAAAATATGAAATGGACGTTGGAAAATAATCTCATAATTCTATACAACTCCACACAAATGTCTTATACTAAACTTATATATATATATATATATATATATATATATATATATATATATATATATATATATATATATAATAGGGGAGGAAGAATACTTGCCACGTATTCCCTGCGTGTCGTAGAAGGCGACTAAAAAGGGGAGGGAGCTGAGGGGGGCTGGAAATCCTCCTCTGTCGTTTTCTTTTTTAATTTTCCAAAATAAGGAACAGAGAAGGTGGCCAAGTGAGGATATTCCCTCAAAGACTAAGTCCTCTGTTCTTTACGTTACCTCGCTAACGCGGGAAATGGCGAAAAGTGTGGAGAGAGAGAGAGAGAGAGAGAGAGAGAGAGAGAGAGAGAGAGAGAGAGAGAGAGAGAGAGAGAGAGAGGTTATAATACAGGAGGGAATCCTTCCTATATCACGTCATATATTAAGCATCAAGTCGCCGTCTAAGACACATAGACACACTTACACATTTTCTTTAAGTGAAGACGACTCGCTGTTTTCTTTAAGTAAGTTACGTACAAGTAAGGCGTTACGTAACAAGGTCGTTGTTACATAGTGAGTGACGTCACCAGAGTAACGGCCAAGTGGGGGTTTGGTCTCTCGAACACGACGGTTCGATCCCCGAGCCAGAACGACCCTTGGGGGACGACCAGCTCGACCTCTGACCTTCAGCGGTAATGAGGCTAATAACGACTATAGGGGGTAACAAGCTGTCTTAATGACTGAACTACCACAATCAACCACTGCTAACAACCTTGTGTGTGTGTGTGTATGTGTGTGTGTGTGTGTGTGTGTGTGTGTGTGTGTGTGTGTGTGTAATATCACATATGTGTATGTAAATCTCAACATCAGTTCCCCATCTACATGTTCTACCCACATCCCATTTTCAGTTTACACAATTCATCCCTTTTTCTTTTCCCCGGTTCCTCTTGTGTGTATGTCTAAGTTAACAAACATTAGCATAGTTTTATCAATTAAAAAAATAATAATTACAATTATTTGATACAGAAGAAAAGCCTTTTATTATAATTATTTATGAATACTGATGATAATGTTACTTTCGTGTTAGTCATCGTACCTCTGGCATTCCGACTCTCGTGAGAAAGCCCTAATTATCGTACCTTGAGAAGTCTCAACTCCTGTATGCGAACCGTAATTATCGTACTCCCGGTAGTCCACCTCTCGTTTGTATACCGTTATTATTGTACCTCGGGCAGGCCAGCTACTACAATTTACAACCAGCAATTATCGGACCTCGGGCAGTCTAACCACCGTGCACAAGCTCTCTAGTTATCGTACCTCAGACAGTCAACCTACCGCGTGTGTGTGTGTGTGTGTGTGTAAGCGGAGATTATCGTACTCCCGGTAGCCCAACCACCACGTCCAAGCAGCAATCATCGTACCTCTAACGGTTCAAGGTACCGCGTGCGGGCGACGATCATCGTACCTCCGGCAGACTACACTACCGTGCCGTGAGCGGTCGTTATCCGACATCGTTAAGACAAACTCGAGTATTATCGTGCTGCTGCTGCTGCGTACGACGACGGCGAGGAGGAGGGGGGGGGGGGGTTGCGTCGTGCCGTAAGACATTACACAACGTTCGTACTCAACCTGTGGCGCGCGCGCGCGCAGTCATCGACTTTCGTAAAGTTTAACGTTTGTTTTATTTTCGCGACGAAACATTAGACTCCTTTTATGGCAACCAAATTTATATCACTTTTTCTGGGTACAATATATATATATATATATATATATATATATATATATATATATATATATATACATATATATATATATATATATATATATATATATATATATATATATATATATATATATATATATATATATATATATATTCCTATGAGTCCACGGGGAAAATGCAACATGATAAGTTCCCAAGTGCACTTTCGTGTAATAATCACATCATATATACATATTCTCCAATCTGTATTCCGGGAACCCATTTCTTCTCGTCACCACAATTCTATTTTCTTCCTTCGTATTTCTCTTAATAATTACATCAACTCCAGCCAACGATTACTTTATTTTCGTAATAATTATTGAGCACGAGGGCACGACCCTTGACCACGACGGTATACGACCCTTGACCACGATGGTATACGACCCTTGACCACGACGGTATACGACCCTTGACCACGACGGTATACGACCCTTGACCACGACGGTATACGACCCTTGACCACGACGGTATACGACCCTTGACCCGACGTACCCTTGACCACGACGGTACGACACTTGACCACGACGGTATACGACCCTTGACCACGACGGTATACGACCCTTGACCACGACGGTGCGGCCCTTGACCACGACGGTATATGACCCTTGACCACGACGGTATACGACCCTTGACCACGACGGTGTACGACCCTTGACCACGACGGTGCGACCCTTGAGCACGACGGTACGACTCTCCCTGAGCCGGAAGTTATGGCCAGTGGTCACGATATTATAACCCTTGACAACGACCTTTGATCTTACCTTAAAGATCCGGGTTAAAGTCTACGGCATTACGACCCTCAAAGGTCGTACCATCCTAATCATACGTCATACTGTCGGGCTGAAAATAGGTTGTATCCTGTAGGTCAAAGGTCACACTCGCGTTCTAGGGTCGTACCCTCGAGGTCAGAGGTCATACTGTCGTGCTCATGGGTCGTACATTGTCAAAGGTCATACAGTCGTGCTCGTGCCTTCCGTGCTCTAGGGTCGTACCTTCTAGGTCAAAGGTCGTACTATCATGCTCTAGGGTCGTACCTTCTAGGTCAAAGGACGTACTGTCATGCTCTAGGGTCGTATCTTCTAGGTCAAAGGTCGTACTGTCGTGCTCTATGGTCGTACCTTCTAGGTCAAAGGTCGTATTGTCGTGCTCTAGGGTCGTACCTTCTAGGTCAAAGGACGTACTGTCATGCTCTAAGGTCGTACCTTCTAGGTCAAAGGTCGTACTATCATGCTCTAGGGTCGTACCTTCTAGGTCAAAGGACGTACTGTCGTGCTCTAGGGTCGTACCTTCTAGGTCAAAGGTCGTATTGTCGTGCTCTAGGGTCGTACCTTGTAGGTCAAAGGTCGTATTGTCGTGCTCTAGGGTCGTACCTTGTAGGTCAAAGGTCGTATTGTCGTGCTCTAGGGTCGTACCTTCTAGGTCAAAGGTCGTACTGTCGTGCTCATGGGTCGTACCGTCGTGGTCAACGGTTGTGGGGTGAGACGGACGACCCGTGTGGCCGCGCTTCCTCAGAACAACGGAATGTCAACTTCGAACCCCATGACGTCACACCTGCACTTTCTCATGACTGGCCAAAAAGTCGGACTCACGCCCTACCAGGCGCTGCGCTCAGCCCCTCCTCCTGATTGGCCCAGGACCTGACGCCCAGGATCATGACGTCACACCCGGTTATTCCTGATTGGTCCTACGGTGAGGCTGAGTCACAAACAACCTTGCGATTGGTCGCCAAGTAGCCAATAAAAGCACCGTGACGTCACGCAAAGTCCCGTCATAGGCTAAGGCAAACGCTGAGGCCCCCGTGACGTCATCCGAAGCCTCGTGATTGGCCCCTGAGTCAAGCGGCAGCCTTGTGACGTCACACGCGGTCTCGTGATTGGCCGGAAAAAGGCGGGAAGGGGGAGGGGTAGAGGATCGTACCACGTCACCCTGGCAGTTACGTAAGGACAGTAGAGAAGGTCAGACCCAGCCATCTGCTGGACCTTACCGAACCAATAAACACCTTAATCCCATCTTAATAAAACAAGTAAAACACCGTAATATTAACAGCAAAATACTACAACACAAAATGTCATAAATCATCTCAAAATATAATTATCTATGAATTTTTATATCATGAAAATACACATAAAATTGCTATAAAAATCTTACTCTATTATTAAACATTGGAAAAAATTCTATAAAAATTACTATAAAATCTTACTCTATTAATAAACGTGGAAAAATTTTCTATATAAAAAATGCTATAAAATCTTACTCTATTAATAAACATTGGAAAAAAAATTCTATATAAAAATTGCTAAAAAAAATCTTACTCTATTAATAGACATGTGGAAAAAATTCTTTATAAAAACTGCTATAAAATCTTAATCTATTAATAAACATTGGAAAAAATTCTTTATAAAAATTGTTATAAAATCTTACTCTATTAATTTTTTTTTTTTTTTTTTACTTTGTCGCTGTCTCCCGCGTTTGCGAGGTAGCGCAACGAAACAGACGAAAGAAATGGCCCAACCCCCCCCCCCATACACATGTATATACTCTATTAATAAACACTGGAAAAAAATTCTATATAAAAATTGCTATAAAAATCTTACTTTATTAATAGACATGTGGAAAAAATTCTTTATAAAAATTGCTATAAAATCTTACACAGAGTAAGATGTGGAAAAAATCTATATAAAAATTGCTATATAAAATCTTACTCTATTAATAAACGTGATTAAAAAATTTCTATATAAAAATTTACCAAAGATTTACCGTACATTAATTTATAAAAAATTTAAAAATTAAAAATTCCACGTGTGAGTTACCAACCCGGGATGCTGCACACAGCAAACAACTTCCGTTGTCTCTGAACCTCGTCCGCTTGTTTCAACAACGACCCAACTGGAGAACCATCGTTAACTGCACTACCAGGCGTAGCTTCCTTCATAAACAAACCAAACTTACTATCATTTTCTTGTTATGGGAAGCCATGATGATTGCCCTCGGGTGTGGCTGGACATTCTCCATCCATTCCAGTGTGAACTATTCAAACCACTGAACCAAACCATCTTCAGTTCTGGTCTTGTATACATTATAGGAAACTTGCTAACCGTTTTCTTTATCATGCGCTTCACAAAAGGTCGATTTTAATACTTCAAACAAAGAATGGGTCGCCTTTACGATTCTCGTGTAATGACGACAGGTTTAAATTATGTATAAAATCAACCCACAAGTCCCTCTCAGACACACACATTCCTTCAACTTGTTGATTTTACTTCCCTCATGAGCTAACGACCCAATTCGTCCCCATAGTTAACGAGTCTAATCATCCGGTAAAAGTTAACTTATCAACCAATGAAGACGAGCGGTGGTGGCAGGACCCAGCCATACACGACGCCACTCTTCTAGAACCTTCCTCCACCACTCCTCCCTCCCCACACAGTCCACTAGGGTCCATTTCTATCCACTTCTATCCACTGAGCGATCCTCTCTCTCTCTCACCTACACCTGCTGGAAAGCTGAGCTTTTGCCACCAATTACACCAGCTGGAAAGCTTATCCTTTTCCACCAATCACGAATATTCGTTTATTCTTGTTTACCTTCTTCAACTACCGCATTGTATCAATCAACTAAGCTGTTCCAAGTGAAATAAACTACCACCATTGGATCTACCACAATTTCCTCGCGTAGCCACATTCTATATTAAATATTCTAAGAAAAATGATTCTATAAATATATAAATTTAACATTAATGACGCAACTGACCTTAAATCATTATTAATTTTAATGCCATGATTGAATTAACTTCAAACATCGCACGAAGAAGAAAATTGATGTCGCTACAGGAACTAACTCCCTACCTAATAAAATCATACATCATAATTCCTTTAATAACATCAAATAAAAAATTTAAATATTAAAAATATTAAATATTAAATATCAAACATTACCAGGTTTTCGCTCAACACCATCTAGAAAAAATATACCATAAAATACATTCGTTCTCTTCAAAATGTGTAACTAAAATTGCTATAAACACATTATCATTTAATGATAACAAAACTAAATACAATAATTAAATGACCAGTGAACTAATAAATGAATGTCCTTCACTGTTGAGGAAAAGAGACAATGAGACATAAAAGGAAAATATTGTCCTTGACGAAACATTTTAAAATTCTTGCCACAAACTTCTGGTAAAACACCAGCGTATCGGGCCATACCCTCGCTGCCCTCAACTGATCCTACCAAAAAAAAATTTATATTAAATACGGGAAAGCAGCGATTCTCCTTCTCGCCAGCGGCTCAGGAATAGAAATTTAATGGAATGGGATGAAATGGGGATGAGGTTGGCTACTGGCGGGGGTATATAGGAGTAAATACACACACACACACACACCCGGGGGTCGGCCGAGCCACAAGCGTCCATAATGGAGACATTTGGCAGCCGAGGGAGGGAGGCCGTGACGTCACGCCCGCGTCACCAGGACAGGAATGTGGTTTTTTAGCCACCTCGGCTCCGGACGACTACCCTCACCCCCAGCTAGTACGACCACTCGACACCTCGGGTGCGACGACCCACCACAACCCCCTACCCCTTTGTATTATGACGACTTTGTCTCCCTACCGCCACACGTACGACCGAGACGACCTCTTCCGGTACGACAACTCTGACCATTTGGTACGACGCTTCCAACGTTCGTCCCGGCCCGCATACCAGGAGTACGATAACTTGCAGCCATGAGTACGATGATTAGGTTATTCTTCCCAGGGGGAACAGGTCATCGTACTCTAAGGGTTAAAGTTGTCGTACTGTGAGTCTTGATACTACTTTGATTACTGCAGTATTATGAACACTCAAGTCTTGCGTCTTCTTAATTACCCAAGACAGCTCACTAATTACCCAATTTGGTAGCTCATTTCCCCAGTGGTACCATCATTACTCCAGTGGTTAATTACGTCAACGGTACTTCACTACCACACTGGTACCGCAATTACCACAGTGGTCATTCGGTACCACGGTGGTTGGTCATTACCACACTGGAACCATCGTTGACCCAGTGACCTAACCACAGTGGCAGGTCATTACAAAGGAGGTAAGTCATTACCACAGTGGTTAAATCATTAACATAGTTTCATTACTATATAAGAGTCATAATAAAAATTTCATTCAGTAAATTTAATTCTATAAATTAACTGAAAATTTTAAAA
This sequence comes from Panulirus ornatus, assembly GCF_036320965.1. Taxonomy (NCBI): domain Eukaryota; kingdom Metazoa; phylum Arthropoda; class Malacostraca; order Decapoda; family Palinuridae; genus Panulirus; species Panulirus ornatus. The sequence continues at coordinate 40,713,224 of NC_092228.1, forward strand.
ATTCTTCAACAGCAAAAATAATCACAATTTTTACACTAATTTTACACTAAAAATAAACTGATTTTCTAAAAATTCAACAGCAAAAATCATCACAAATATTTACACAAAACAAAATAATTTTTTTTTAAATTCTTCAACAGCAAAATCATCACAAATATTTACACTAAAAATAAACTAATTTTTCTTAAATTCTTCAATAGCAAAAATCATCACAGATTTTAAAACTAAAAATAAATGATTTTTTAAAAATTCTTCAATAGCAAAATCATCACATATTAAAACTAAAAACAAACTGATTTTTTTCTTA